>NC_066878.1:24258993-24416493 GCF_022985175.1 Labeo rohita
GTACCCATTAAGCTCAGAATCAAAGTTTAAGTGTTTTTTATAGATACTGACTTCGCTTATAAGACAAATCTATTGTTAAAATGCAAGATTTCTCTCTCATTTGAAAATGTATTAATTAGTTGATGTACGCTTTGGAATATAAAATTAAGATATTTTATGATTAGTCAAAAGTCCAGCATGGGCTTAAATGGTACATTGGCACCATTTGGGCAAGCATGTGCTCCAAATAAGCCCACATCATGACTTAGTCACAAAATATATATATATATATATATATATATATATATATATATATAATATTGTTTTAAAGAAGTAAAACATTAATATATTTATTCAGTGACAAAAAAGTGTTTAAAAAATTCCTTTTACTAATGTTTGCTAACAGTAGCAAATTATAGTCCTGAGGAATTGTTTAATTTATAAATAAACAGATATATAATATTATGAAATATAATTACTTTTAAAAGGGTACAACATGACTGATAATATATACACAAATAATTTATATTTAATATAGCAACTTTATACAAAGAATTGTGGACACAGATACCATAAGACAACATCAAAGAGATATAGAAAAGATAAAACAGTGAAAAGGTGTTGATAGAGAGCTAAATCGAAGCAGAAACCGAAGCAGGCACCTGAAGTGTAGCCCAGAGCGTAACTGAGGTTAGACATTGTCTGATCTTTGGATTTTTTCATCCCTTACCCCCAGCATTTTACACCTAGCTATGGTACACCTACTCAGTACAGCCCTAGAAAAAAAAAATCGGATAAGCATCAAAACAATCCCCTACCATATTGCAATGCACCAAAGCAGCCATTACAGCGCAGTCAAGAACAACTTAAAGAGGTTGCCAGCGTTTACTAAAACTGTGGAGGTATTTTTGACTCTTGAATCTGGCAAAGCTCCCCGTTTTAAGTGTCAGTTGACAGCCTTTCATTTTTAACCAAATGTGCGCGCTGCTTTTCTGATTTTCCGTGTCTTTTTCCCGTGTCACGTGAAATGTATCCGTTTTCATTCGTTGTTACTAAAGGTGAAACACGTTAAGAAAAAAATGAACGATCAGTTGTGGGACTGTTTTGTCTTAAATCGCATACCCTTCATTCCTGAACTTTACCGTCCGTTACTGGCAATGAAATTAGGCTACTGGTTGATATGTCCCGGTAGAGCCCTGCATTGCAGCCTGAGCCCGACAGGCCCCGACTTCTTTACGCCCCGGGCTTCGGGCCAATATTCACGTCATAGTTCAGACGCGGGACGGGCTTCGGGCCTGTTTTAGGCTTCTTCTTATTTTTATATTTTAGACATCCACCAAATATGGCGATGAAAAAAAAAATCAACTTGGAAACAACTTGAGACTTCACTTTTGCTTTAACTTTCGAGATCGGCTCGCAAGGCGTTTAGTGTCTCTGTCAGCAGCAGAGAACGCGCCTTCAGCGCAGCTGGAACAGTTTCGCGCTCAAGCGCACACAATAGGCTACAGCTTGCCGCAAAGCACCGGCAAAAGTTATTACCATGAATGTGTCGCGGGGAAACAGTAAGGAGATTTTAAAATTGTTCATTAATAAACTAGTGTTTTCTGAGTCAGTGTAGCAAGGATGAAGTTGCCGATCCGGACTCGCCATCTCCTCTTTATATGCGCCTTTAGAGAGAAATGCATCCTTAAAGATTACATAATGAAATAGTTTTTGTTTTCGATTTACTTATAATTTCAAGCTTTCTATAGATATATGTGTCATGTCTGTGAGTTATGTATTCGCTGAGTTTCGGTTCATTTTTGTGAAGCGCTCCTGTTGAGACCACAGACAGCGCATTATGTTTGTTTTCTTTATGTTAGAAGCATCATTTGCAACGTTTTGTTGATATTGTGAGTGCACACAAATAAAAGTAGACCCTTTACATTTAGGAATGATGTATTATTCTTACTTTTATCAGCAAAAATGAATATTTAAAATGGTTTCCACTGAAAAAAAACGCAAGTGATCGCGCTGGCGCCTCCATGTTCTGCAAAGCGGCTTTAGCTTCCTTCCACTCTCCGCACAAATGATTGGATATGCGCCTAATAGCACACATTTATCTAGGTTTAACGTTTAAACTAACATTGATTTATACTTGAACTGTTTTATATCTGTAGATATTTTATTTTAGGCAAGTCGTGATGATTTGAGAAGGCAAAATTGATCAAACAGACTATGATCAGTCTTCCGCTGGCCGCTTTGTCGTTACTTATATGTAACGAACAAAAAATGCTTCAAAACGTTTAAATTAACTTGATAAAAAAAAACCGAAAAATAATCATTCATTTTAATAGCTGAAACAGTAGTATAAGCTGTTTTGGAGAAGAGGGGAAAAAGACGGGCTCGGGTCGGACTCGGGCCGAGAATTCTGATAAGCTGTCGGACAAGAGCCGGGCGAAGAACGAATCCAGTATAAATATGCAGATGTCTTTCCGAAACATTGCTCCGTATAAAAATAACGTTTCATACAAAATCTGAACGGATTATAGCCTAGAAAGTGCGCAAAGCTCGCTCACTTAATTATCATCAATAAAAGCGTCACTCATCTCAGTTCATCGCGATCTCACAAGTTCTGTTATAATCAATGAAGCTCTTTGAACTACACAATGAGTCTGGCTATTTTGCCAGATATTCAGTTGCTTTTGCTTTCGTTTGAGGGTATTTAGCACAGTCTAGTACCTCCGTACAACCGGGCCTGGGCAGGGCAAACCGCTCCAATTGCAGTGTGGCTGACAACGGGGATGACTAACCATCTGGGGGGGGCAACTGCCCCCCCTTGCCGCCCCCCTAATGTCGCCCATGCATGCAAGGAATAATATGGACTATGGACTATGGACAATGGGTTTGCTCTGTTTGCAAGGTATGAACTTCACATTGTATATCACAAATTGAAAGGAAACCTCACAGAAAGCGAACAGCAAACTGTTTATTGAAGCACAATAAAGGACACTGTTAGCATTTTAAACATCAGCGTGCATGGATTTAATTTGCACGCGTCAATTGCTTGCTCACTTCTTCCACCAACATCGGCGGCCTATTGGAAGGCCGTAATAATGAATATCTGGGTATATATGAGAGAGAGACAGAGATATATACATATGTATATAGCAAAAATAAAAACAGAAAACAAGATGTACACAATTTTGAGGTAATATAAGGGGACTGATTCTCGGAGGTCAATAGGTCATATGGCAGGCTCATGGAAAATCTTAAAAACAAAAAACATTTGACATTTTCACAAGTGGCAACTATAGCCCTAATAAATAAATATATAAATAAATATGTGTAGAAATTACTATTAAATATAATAATGTTAAAAGGTTACACCATGATTTTATATACATACATAAAGAAATTCATATCTGTATTATATTATTTAACACCATTATTGTGGACACAGATACCAGGAGACAACATCTAATGTGTCACGAATCTGGTCGGTGCTCTGCAGACCGCTCACCACCAGATGTCACTCTCACCTTTGCATTACACTCTGACTGGTACTTTGCACTTCGGACTGCATCTCCCATCCTCCACCGCGCCCATTGCGTTGCCTCCGGTAGCCAATCAGGCTCACTATAAAAACCCCGGACTTTCCCCTTGCAAGGCACGGATTGTTGTATTGTTGTGTTTATTATTGTTATCGCTTCCTAGTTTCTTGTTCCGAGTTCCTAGCTCCCTGTGTTTCGTTTTTCCCGCCGGGTTTTCTCGTTTGCACTGTCTAGCCGCCTGCCTTTGGATTATTGCTTGTCATTAAGGACTATTCTCTTGTCTCGCCTCTGACACTCCTGTTTACTGTTGATTTGACCCTGCCTGTCCGACCATGTTTCTGTCTCGTCCCATTAATAAAAGCTTGCATGTGGATCCGCTCGCCTCTCGTCCCTCACTCCCGGTTACATAATGGAAATAGAAAGAATAAAGCAGGACAGGTGTGCACATGATTGGAGAACTCGTGTCCAGGAAGGTGGAAGTTTGTAAGCATGAATTTGGTTGATGCGGTACTTGGTTGCATAAATCTTATAACAGATAATGTTAATAAAAGATAGTAAACTTGGATCATTTGATCTGAACTTTGCTTGTTGTGCAATGATGGATGAGGATTTTGATGAGTCAGCAATGGATGATAGCTTGGGATTTACACAGGTCTTTTCCAAAAAGAAAAACACTAAACACAAGAAAATAGTGTATAAAGATCTCGATGACACCGAAGATTTACTGTTTAATGTGGCAGTCGAATTAAATAAAAAAAAGACTAAAACATGTCAAATAGATCCTGGGGAATACTTAATTCAAAATGAGATGACAGGATTTAAAGTAATGATAACTTTTGAAAAAAATGCAGAAAAACAGTTACATCCAGTTGGTTTATCTAAGGCTATAGATCAGTTGGCTGGAACGGTTAGGGTTAGGGTTATTTGGGCTGGTTACGTTTATAAAAGAGGGAATGACTTACAGAATTCTCACAGAGGTGAAGGAGAGTGTTTTGCTTGAGGTTTTTATCATGAGGGCTCACTCGTAGTATGTAACTTTTATAATCTATGTAAAAACATTTCACTAAACTCACTTGAAAAGGTTGAAAAAGGAAAGAAAGAGTTATGGTGTGGAGATTTTAATGCTCACAATTGGTTATGGGGTAGTAAAAAATAGATTCTAATGGGGAAATAGTTGAACAATTTATGGAGGAAAGATCTTTAGTTTGCTTAAACTCTGAAGAAGGAACTAGATATAACGTAATAGATAATACAGTATCATGTTTAGATCTTACATTAATATCAAATGAAATGGCTGAGATTTGTGAATGGAAAGTAATCAGAGATAACTCCATTAGAAGTGATCACTTTCCAATAATTTGTAAATTAAATGTTAGAAATTATAGTGTGGGTCATTATCTTCAAATTAAATGGATGTATGAGAAGGCAGACTGGATAGCATTTGGAAAGTATTGCAACAAAATAAAAAATAAAGATAAGGTGAAGGGGGATACAGCTGAAATATTTTGAAATATTTTGGTCAAACATCAGCAAACGGGTACAGTACGGGCAAGACACAAGAGTAATCCAGGTGACAGGTGAGGGTCAATCAATGGCGAACGTAATCCAGGGGGCTAGGCAAAAGGGTAATCCGATAAATATGCAAGGTTCATACGAGTTCATACAAGGCGCAAACAGAGTCCGAAACAGCAAGACTGTCACGAATCTGGTCGATGTTCCGCGGTCCGCTCACCACCAGAGGTCACTCTCACCATATCTTACACTGACTGTTGCATTACACCCCGGACTACATCTCCCAGTATCCTTCACGCTGATTGCGTCATCGCATGTGACCAATCAGCGTCACTATAAAAGCCCCGGTCTTTCCCCATGCAAGCCACTGAGTATTATTGTTGTGTTTATTGTCGTTAGCGTTTTCCTAGTTCCTAGTTCCTAGTTCCTAGTTCTCTCGCCTGGCTTCCCCGTTTTGACTGCTCGCCGCCTGCCTTCTGGACTCTGCTCGTGTTATTGGATTATTCTCTACGTCTTGCCTGTGATATACCTGTCTGCTTCTATTTTGACCCTGCCTGTACGACCATGTCTTTGTCTCGTCCTATTAATAAAAGCTCGCAAGTGGATCCGCTCGCCTCTCGCTCCACGTAACAAAGACGAAAGGTAAATCCAAGACAGATGATGATAATTCCAGGGCAGGCTGCTGCCTGAACAAGACAAGATAACAGGCTAGAAAAAAAAAAAACTTGGATAACTAGGCAAGAACAGGAATTAACTAGACACAGGATTACTGGGAGATGGCTCTGTAAGGTTGCTAACACTTAGGGGGTGCTAAACACAATGCGATACTCGGCAAATGAATGATAGTTAGAGACCCTGTATTTTATACTGTGTGTGATTGGCTGCAGCTGTATGCGTAAGGGGTGAGGTGAAACATGGGAAATGTAGTCCAGGGTGTAGTGCGATTGTTTGTGTAGTGTAAGAGTCAATATGAAGCACAGGCGACCTCTGGTGGATGGGTTTAGTGACAATATCAGTGTGGTTTCAGAAGAGGAAGATCAACGATCGATGCGTTAAGTAAAGTCAGTAATGAAGTAGAAAAGGCAATTATTATGAAAACGATCATGATAGTAGTATATTATAGATATAGAAAAGGCATATGATACAGTATGGCGAGAAGGATTGCTATATAAATCTTCCAAAATGGGTATAGAGGGTAAATTATATAATTGGTTAAAACAACTTTTATTCGATAGAACATTTGTAGTTCAAGTGGGTTCATGTCAGTCTTCATTTTTTTAATGCAGCAATGGCATTCCGCAAGGAAGTGCTATCAGCCCAATACTTTTTTTAATGTTATGATAAATGATATTTTTGATAATTTAGGACCTGAAATAGGCTGTGCATTATATGCTGATGATGGAGCTATATGGAAGAGAGTACAAAACTTGAACCAAGTTAAGTATCCAATCTGCCTTCAAAAAGGCTGAAAGATGGGGTATAGACTGGGGATTTAAAATATCAACTAGCAAGTCATGTTATATGATATTTAGTAGAAGGGAAAAAATCCTAATGATATTATATTATCTATATTTGGAAAACTGCAAGACAAGTGAAAGTATTTAAACATTTAGGTATCTGGCTGGATAGCAGGTACACTTGGAAGAAACATAGAAGAAGTGGAGAAAAAGTGTAGAAAAACTAAATGTTGAGAGGGCAGTAGTTGGTAAAGAATGCAGCTGCTCGGCCATGGAAACCCATTCCATGAAGCTCTCTGCGCACTATTCTTGAGCTAATCTGAAGGCCACATGAAGTTTGGAGGTCTGTAGCGATTGACTCTGCAGAAAGTTGGCGACCTCTTTGCACTATGCGCCTCAGCATCCGCTGAGCCCGCTCCGTCAGTTTACGTGGTCTACTACTTCGTGGCTGAGTTGCTGTCGTTCCCAAACGCTTCCACGTTCTTATAATACAGCTGACAGTTGACTGTAGAATATTTAGGAGCGAGGAAATTTCACGACTGGACTTGTTGCACAGGTGGCATCCTATCACAGTTCCACGCTGGAATTCAGTGAGCTCCTGAGAGTGACTCATTCTTTCACAAATTTTTGTAAAAACAGTCTGCATGCCTAGGTGCTTGATTTTATACACCTGTAGCCATGGAAGTGATTGGAACACCTGATTCCGATTATTTGGATGGGTGAGCGAATACTTTTGGCAATATAGTGTATGTTCCTGACATGGATATATACATTAGTAAATGATTATCATCTGAATTATCAATATAGTCTGTTAAAATGGTTACTATTATAGTGGGACTTATGTGGGTAGAGGACGTGATGCCAGACAGAGCTGTGATATGCTCAGATTCTGCTTCTGTACTAATGTGATTATCCAGCCACCAGTCATCTAGAGAAGACCTAATGAATGAAATTTTGATGTTAATGTGGCGAATTCAAAGGAAAGGAATTTTAATAGGATTCTGTTGGGTTCCAGCCCATACAGGGGTAGTTGGGAATTAAATACATGATGAGCTGGCTAAAAATGCTATTAAAAGAAAAGAAATTGATATTAATGTTCCATTAAGTAAAGGGGAAATTAAAAGTATTATTAAGAGGAAGGTTACAAGAGAATGGCAAGGACTGTGGAATTTAGATTCTAAGGGAAGACATCTGTGTAAAATCAAAAAGCAGGTAGATACTAAAATGATTGTAAGAGGAAGGAATAGGAATTAAGAGGGCATAATAGCTAAATTAAGACATTCAGGGCTGAATGGTTCAATGTTTTTAAGTGGTGTACATGAAAATGGCTTATGTGAATTTTGTGATGAGAAAGAAACGTTTGAGCATATAATATTTAAATGTATAAAGTACAGTGAGAACAGGATTTCCTAACTTTGTCATCCAAACCTCTTTCAAGTCAAGTCAAGTCACCTTTATTTATATAGTGCCTTTAGCAATACAGAATTGTGACAAAGCGGCTGTACAGTATTAGGAAATAGTGCATCAATAATGCAAAAGGGCAACAGTAAACACTCAATTTTCAGCTAAAGGCAGTTCATCAATGGATTAAATTATGTCATCATTTAGCTCAGTTCACTTCAAATAAAATACAATATCATGTGAAGAGAAAGTGTCCCCAACTAAGCAAGCCAGAGGTGACAGTGGCAAGGAACCAAAACTCCATCGGTGACAAATGGAAGAAAAATCCTTGGGAGAAAACAGGCTCAGTCGGGGGGCCAGTTCTCCTCTGGCCAGATGGAGAGGACTCATCTGGTTCCCGTGGTCTTGTGCTGACGGTCGTCTAGGTGACGAGGTCTTCACTGGGGATCCGTCTCTGGAGCTCATCTAGTCGATGTGGTCTCCGCTGACATTCAGGGCTGTAGAGGTCGTCTCTAGGTGCTGATCCACCGTCTGGGCTGGGTACGGACTGGATCCGGGGGACTGCAGTGACCATCAAATCTGGATACGGACTGGATCTGGTGGTTAAGGTGACCTCGGAATAAGAAAGAAACAGACTAATATTAGTGTAGATGCCATTCTTCTGACGATGCACTGAGTACATCGGGTGTTATGGGAAGTGTTCCCGGTTCTGGTTGACCTAATTAATGCAGCCTAACAATCCTTTAACGGATTTGAATTAAAAGAATATGTTGATGTGTTATGTGTAAGCAAGGTTAAAGAGATGGGTCTTTAATCTAGATTTAAACTGATAGAGTGTGTCTGCGTCCCGAACAGTGTAGGGTAGATTGTTCCAGAGTTTGGGCGCTAGATAAGAAAATGATCTGCCGCCCACGGCTGATTTTGATATTCTAGGTATTATCAAATTGCCAGAGTTTTGAAAACGCAGCGGACGTGAGGGACTATAATGTGATAAGAGCTCGCTCAGGTACTGAGGAGCTAAACCATTCAGGGCTTTATAAGTAATTAGCAAGATTTTAAATTCTATACGATGTTTAATAGGGAGCCAGTGCAGTGCTGACAGAACTGGGCTAATATGATCATACTTTTTGGTTCCAATAAATCATTACAATAATCTAACCTTGAGGTCATAAATGCATAAATTAAGGTTTCAGCATTTGACATTGAGAGCATAGGTCGTAATTTAGGTATATTTTTGAGATGAAAAAATGCAGTTTTGCAAATACTAGAGATGTGGTTTTCAAAGGAAAGATTGTTATCAAACAGCACACCTAGGTTCCTAACTGATGACAAAGAATTGACAGAACAGCCATCAAGTATTAGACGGTGTTTTAGGTTATTAGGTTTTAGGTCCAATAATTAACACCTCTGTTTTTTTTGTTTTGTTTTGTTTTTTTTTTTTTTTTTTTTTTTTTTTTTTTTTTTTTTTTTCAGAATTTAGCAGTAAGAAATTACTTGTCATCCAGTTTTTTAACTCAGCTACACAATCCGTTAGTTTATCAAATTGTTATGCCGGGCCGCGAAGAAATATAGAGCTGAGTATCATCAGCATAACAGTGAAAGCTAACACCATATTTCCTGATGATATCTCCCAAGGGTAACATGTAAAGCGTAAAAAGTAACCTAATATATTTACTTGAAGTACCCTTATAATAATTATTATGTATCGCTCTTAGCCCATTGTATCATAGAATTTCTGCAGAAAGACCTCAGTCATCCCTGAAAAATGTAGCGGGGTTAAGTTGGTTTTGTTTTCGATATTCGTGACACATTCAGCGATAAACGCCAATAACTTTGAAACGACTTGCCCTAAAAAAAAAAAAAGTCTAAACGGCGTGACCGCCAAAAGGGCAAAGCTGATCATGTTTCACAGCCTTCATTTTCAGTATTTTGGCTCTATATAATGAGCACTGCCCCGCACAAGCCGTCACAATGTGGATGAAGCCGGGAGAGCTCGCTCTCAGCGGAGCGTTCAGTAAGGGACCGTGGGGAAAGTGCAAGTTTTCTTCGTTTTTTGCTGTAGCTCAGTGGGCGGTGTTTTTGTAATAGCTTCTTTGTTTTAGCCTTTCGTGCATGGTGTCCACATTTGTGGACAGTTATTTAACTCCATTTAGACTAATATAATAGTATTTTATAAACTAAAATATTTGAGTAAATTGTAGTTTTTATTCACCAAAAACCAACTGTCCAAGTATGTGGACATCATTCAACAGTGGAGTCAGATTCCATAAAGTCTGATTTCTGTAATCTGCTAGTATATCTATTCAATTTTTTCCAAAGATGCTGTAAATTATATTATATTGAATTATAACAAATATATCAACATAAATGTATTATTATAACATTAAATGGCCACTTTACACATACATATGGAGACAAATTTGCATTTTGCCTGCCAAACAGGTACAGCACAGGTCAAGGAGTCAGTACAGAATAATAGAGAATATCCCAGAGGACAGTGGAAGTAAGATAAGGATGAAAATATAATAAGTTCTTAATATCAGCAATTTTTGATTTGATTTTTATGATTTGCCTATATTGCTTATAGGTTTCTGCATATATGTAACTACTGTTATTGTTCCACTTTCTACAATATGTGTTTTATTGTTATTATATTGTAATATTATTGTTTTTAATAACGTAACTGGTATAAATAGCATAACATGCCATTAAAAAAACACATTATTACATATTGTCAGCTGTGGCTTTATGTCCCATTTTTCTCCTTTGTTCCATGATGTCAGGTAAATATTTTTTTAATAAAACTGAATTTTATTAAAACAAAAGGATTTCAATTTTAGCTTCATATTAAAATAATAAAAAGAATCATAAAAAAACAATCTAGATAATGTTTTCCATAATGCATGCATGAAAGGGTTAAAGGGCCTATAGACATGAGACCAGTGTCAATCAATAGAAGGGGACAGTGGACATTTTTCACAACCTCTTTTTTACCCCTACTGGCTAATTGCGGAATTGCATGTCCAAAAATTAACATTCTTTTTCAAATAACTTTGGTCAGCAGGATCATAGAGACATAATACCAGTGCCAGTCAATAGAGGGGGACAGTGGCCATTTTTCACATCCTTCCAATTTACCCTACTGGTAGAAAAGGGAATTGCATGTCCAAAATTAACCTTCTTTTTGTAGTAACTTTTTACATTGCAGAGACAGAGACATGAAACCAGTGTCAATCAATAGAGGGGGACAGTGGGCATTTTTCACAACCTCTTGTTCACCCCTAATGGCTGATTAGGGAATTGCATGTCCAAAATTAACCTTCTTATTGTAATAACTTTTTACATTGCAGAGACAGAGACATGAAACCAGTGTCAATCAATAGAGAGGGACAGTGGGCATTTTTCACAACCTTCCAAATTAAACCTTTACTGGTAGAAAAGGGAATTGCATGTCCAAAATTAACCTTCTTTTTATAATAACTTTTTACATTACAGAGACAGAGACATGAAACCAGTGTCAATCAATAGAAAGGGACAGTGGGCATTTTTCACAACCTTCCAAATTAAACCTTTACTGGTAGAAAAGGGAATTGCATGTCCAAAATTAACCTTCTTTTTGTAGTAACTTTTTACATTGCAGAGACAGAGACATGAAACCAGTGTCAATCAATAGAGAGGGACAGTGGGCATTTTTCACAACCTTCCAAATTAAACCTTTACTGGTAGAAAAGGGAATTGCATGTCCAAAATTAACCTTCTTTTTATAATAACTTTTTACATTACAGAGACAGAGACATGAAACCAGTGTCAATCAATAGAAAGGGACAGTGGGCATTTTTCACAACTTTACGTTTTACTCCTACTGGTAGAAAAGGGAAATGCATATCCAACGTTAACCTCCTTTTTGTAATAACTTTTGTCTACAGGATCATAGAGACATGAGACTAGTGTCAGTCAATAGAGGGGGACAGTGGCCATCTTTCACAACCTTCCATTTTACTCTTACTGGTAGAAAAGGGAATTGCATGTCCAAAATTAACCTCCTTTTTGTAATAACTTTTGTCCACAGGATCACAGAGACATGAGACTAGTGTCAGTCAATAGAGGGGGACAGTGGCCATCTTTCACAACCTTCCAATTTACCCTTACTGGTAGAAAAGTGAATTGCATGTCCAAAATTAACTTTATTTTTGTAATAACTTTTTTACAGCAGGAAGATAGAGACATGAGACCAGTGTCAATCAAGAAAGGGGGACAGTGGCAATCTTTCACAACCTTCCATTTTACCCCTACTGGGAGAAAAGGGAATTGCATGTCCAAAATTAACTTTCTTTTTGTAATAACTTTTTACATTACAGAGACAGAGACATGAAACCAGTGTCAATCAATAGAGGGGGACAGTGGACATTTTTCACAACCTCTTTTTTACCACTAATGGCTGATTAGGGAATTGCATGTCCAAAATTAACCTTCTTTTTGTAATAACTTTTTAAAGTAGGAAGATAGAGATATGAGACCAGTGTCAATCAATAGAGGGGGACAGTGGACATTTTTCACAACCTTATGTTTTACTCCTACTGGTAGAAAAGTGAATTACATGTCCAAAATTAACCTCCTTTTTGTAATTACTTTTTACAGCAGGAAGATAGAGACATGAGACCAGTGTCAATCAATAAAGGGGGACAGTGGGCATTTTTCACAACCTCTTTTTTACCCCTAATGGCTGATTAGGGAATTGCATGTCCAAAATTAACCTTCTTTTTGTAATAACTTTTTACATTACAGAGACAGAGGACATGAAACCAGTGTCAATCAATAGAGAGGGACAGTGGGCATTTTTCACAACCTTCTAATTTACTCCTACTGGTAGAAAAGTGAATTGTATGTCCAAAATTAACCTCCTTTTTGTAATAACTTTTTACAGCAGGAAGATAGAGACATGAAACCAGTGTCAATCAATAAAGGGGGACAGTGGACATTTTTCACAACTGTCCAATTTACCCCTACTTCTAGAAAAGGGAATTGCATGTCCAAAATTAACCTCCTTTTTGTAATAACTCAGTTAATAGAGGGGGACAGTGGTCAACTTACACAACCTCACATTTATTCCTTACTGTTGCACAAAGTAGTTGCATTTACAAATCGTACCTTATTTACATCCTTTCAATGACAACATTTATGTAATGCAGAATTTTCCTGTTAATACTGTAAACTAATTAGAAACAACAACAGCCAACAGTGCAATAGCCATTTTGACAGAACTGGTATTTATACACTGATCAAAAATTTATATCGATTTTGAAATGTACTGATTTTAACATTTATAAGTACCTGATCAAAGCAAAAAACAACAAAAAACTTACAATAGTAAGCAATATATTTTAACACATACACTTGTAAAGTACTTTTTACTTACAGAAAACACACAACCACTTTCTTGTCTTCCATTTCTGTACCTCTTTTTTCGTCATGCCGAGACAGACAAAGTGGTGCCATCTTTCACAGTTGCTGCACTGAATCTAGTGGAAATAAAAATTGTCACAAGTAAACTTAATTTTTAATTATACTGAACATTTTAAGTTCAAAATAAACTGTACTACATTCTTTTAATACTCTATTAATAAGAAAGTAATAGCAGTTTCAGCTAAAAAAACATCAAATTAAAATGTACACAATTGAACTGTAACGTAGGGAGTGAGGCGAGAGACGAACGGATCCATTCGCAAACTTTTATTGTAAGGACGTGACAAAGACATGGTCAAAGGCAGGCAGGGTCGAACAACAGCAGACAGGTGTATGGACAGCGAGACAAGAGTAAACCGTAACAGGCGAGGGTCAATCCAGCGGCGAACGTTATCCGAGAGGGGCTAGGCAAGAGAGTGGTCAGACAAGCGAGAGATCAAAACAACAAGGCAAACAAGGTAACTAGACGGGGAAAACTAGGAGAAACGCTTCGTATGAAAGATAAACAATACAATCCAATACTCGGCGAGGAGTGACAGGAAGACCGGGGTATTTATACAGTCTCTGATTGGACAGGAGGAAGTGCAATGGCTGATGGGGAGTGTAGTCCGGGGTGTAGTGTGGCAGTCCGTGCGTGACAAAACGCAAGAGCGACATCTGGTGGTGAGCGGTCCGCAGCTCACCGACCAGATCATGACATAGCCCCCCCCAAAGAGCGGCTTCCAGACGCTCCAACAGAACAACAGTCCATGGGAGTGGTGGGGAGGGAGCGAGACAGGGTGAGGGTTGGAGGGCCAGGCCCCTGCGGAGGACCCGGTGATTGAGGCAGGACCGGCAGAGCGGGAGCCCTCCAGGGCGGAGCCGGAGGCGGAGCAGGCAATGCAAGAGCCCTCCAGGACTGAGCCGGTGGAGCCCTCCAGGGCGGAGCAGATGGTGCTAGAGCCCTCCAGGGCGGAGCCGAAGGCAGAGCAGACGACGCTAGAGCCCTCCAGGGCGGAGCCGGTGGAGCCCTCCAGGGCGGAGCCTGAGGCGGAACAGGCGGCGCTAGAGCCCACCAGGGCGGAGCCGGAGGCTGAGCAGGCAGTGCAAGAGCCCTCCAGGGTGGAGCCAGAGGCAGGGCAGGCGACGCTAGAGCCCTCCAGGGCGGAGCCGGAGGCCGAACAGGTGGCACTAGAGCCCTCCAGGGTGGAGCCGGAGGCGGAGTAGGAGGCGCAGCAGCCCTGCGGGGCGCAACAGGAATCTGCATCACGCTCTGGGACCTGGGGAGAGCAGGGACAGAGGAGGCAGACAGAATAGAGGGAGAAGCCGCAGCAGCCCTCCGGGGCGGAACAGGAGGCGGAGCAGCCCTCCGAGGCGGAGCAGCCCTCCGGGGCGGAACAGGAGGCGGAGCAGCCCTCCGGGGCGGAACAGGAGGCTGCGTCATTGACTGGGACCTGGGGAGAACAGTGACAGAGGATGCAGACAGGAAAAAGGGAGAAGCAGAGAGTTTGGTGGTTAACGCCCCCTCCGTAAGAGGTTCTACGGCCGGCGCCGACACCTCTGGAGGCATTGGCGCAGCTTCTCCGACGGGGAAGGCCTCTGAAGCAGACTTGAGACCATACGGGACCTCTGAAGAAAGCCTGTGATCAAATGGGAGCTCTGCAGCAGGCTTGTGATCAGGTGAGAGCTCTGGTGCAGGCTTGTGATCAGGTGAAAGCTCTGGTGCAGGCTTGTGATCAGCCGAGAGCTCTGGTGCAGGCTTGTGATCAGCCGAGAGCTCTGGTGCAGGCTTGTGATCAGACGAGAGCTCTGGTGCAGGCTTGTGATCAGACGAGAGCTCTGGTGCAGGCTTGTGATCAGACGAGAGCTCTGGTGCAGGCTTGTGATCAGACGAGAGCTCTGGTGCAGGCTTGTGATCAGACGAGAGCTCTGGTGCTGACCTGGGAACAGGCGTGTCCTCAGGAGCACAGTGGGCCGCCCACACACACCACATGGCCACTGCCACTAAGGGAAGAGCAGCAGCGATGACGTCACTTGGCTTGTGGGGATCTGCTGTAACGTGGCTTGACTCAGGAACAACATGGCTTGACTCGTGGGGCACAGCTGTGACTGGGCTTGACTCGTGGAGCACAGCTGTGACTGGGCTTGACTCGGGAGAACGACAGCTGTATCTTGGCTTGACTCAAGGAGAACGGCAGCTGTGCTTTGACCTGACTCAGTTGCTTGACCGGACTTGGAAGCTTGACTTGACCCTGGGGTAGCAGCCGCGACGTGAAGGAGCGCCACTTTAGCTGCCCATACGGCCCTTAGGGGTGAGTCCAGCACGTGGGCCATCATAAGCCGTGGTCTTGGGATGTCAGGAGAGACGTGACCGGACTCAAGAACCACGGCTGCAACTTTGCTTGACTCAGGAACAGCCGCTGTTATGTGACTTGACTCAGAAACCGCTTCAGGAAGTGCGGCCATGATGGGTGCAGACTCGGGTGCAAAAGACATGACGTGAACAGGCTGTGGCTTGGCTGACGAGGCGTTAGCAGGCTTTGACGTAGCGCCCATCTTGTGCAGTGGCTCTGGCGTGGCAGCCATCTTGTGCAGTGGCTCTGGCGTGGCAGCCATCTTGTGCAGTGGCTCTGGCGTGGCAGCCATCTTGTGCAGTGGCTCTGGCGTGGCAGCCATCTTGTGCAGTGGCTCTGGCGTGGCAGCCATCTTGTGCAGTGGCTCTGGCGTGGCAGCCATCTTGTGCAGTGGCTCTGGCGTGGCAGCCATCTTGTGCAGTGGCTCTGGCTCAGGATTGATGGCTGTAATTTGACTTGAGACAGAAGCGACAACTGTAACTTGACTTGACATAGTATCAACAGCTCTGACTTGACTTGACACAGGAAACACAGTTTTAATTTCACTTGCCTTAGAAAGAGCAGCGCTGACTTGACTTGGTGCAGGAAACACAGCTCCAGCGTGACTTGGCTCTGGCATGGCAGCTGTGACGTGACGGAGCTCTGTTTTCGCCGCCATTGCTCGAGCGCGCTCCGACACGGCCGCCATCTCACGAGCGATCCAGGCGGCAAATGTGTCCGTGGCTTCGCGCTCCGGCGCGGCCACCATTCCGTCAGCGGGATGCGTGGCCGCCATTACCGCGTTGTCGCGTTCCTCCTCCGCGACACCCACAGTAAACGGCGATCCCACACACAACAAAACATAATCCAGAAAACGCTCAAGGGAAGAACGCGGAGCCTCACGACGGAGCCGTGAGTTGAGCGGCTGATTCATGCCCTCGTGAAACAGATCTACTAAAACACAGTCTGGGAGATCGGAGTAATGGGCAATGTCCAGAAATTCTTGGATGTAGCCCTCGAGCGTTCGTGTGCCCTGCTCGAGGGCTAACAACAGTTTTGTGGTGTTCATACCTGCGTGGCGTCCGGATGAGAAGTTGCTGGATCCTGTAGTGGCCGAGTATTCTGTAACGTAGGGAGTGAGGCGAGAGACGAACGGATCCATTCGCAAACTTTTATTGTAAGGACGTGACAAAGACATGGTCAAAGGCAGGCAGGGTCGAACAACAGCAGACAGGTGTATGGACAGCGAGACAAGAGTAAACCGTAACAGGCGAGGGTCAATCCAGCGGCGAACGTTATCCGAGAGGGGCTAGGCAAGAGAGTGGTCAGACAAGCGAGAGATCAAAACAACAAGGCAAACAAGGTAACTAGACGGGGAAAACTAGGAGAAACGCTTCGTATGAAAGATAAACAATACAATCCAATACTCGGCGAGGAGTGACAGGAAGACCGGGGTATTTATACAGTCTCTGATTGGACAGGAGGAAGTGCAATGGCTGATGGGGAGTGTAGTCCGGGGTGTAGTGTGGCAGTCCGTGCGTGACAAAACGCAAGAGCGACATCTGGTGGTGAGCGGTCCGCAGCTCACCGACCAGATCATGACATGAACATACAGTAAAAATAATAAAACTTTTTGATCTTTATTTACCTAATACAAAATACTACTAAATATTTGATTTAATGTCATTTCTAGATTAACTGTATACTAATTATCTGCATAATAATTATCTATTTAGTTGAAATAATTTAACATTTGAGATCTACAGATTCTATAACAGCTCATCAAATTACTAATTTCTCATTGAAAAGGACACAAACCCGTGTGTTCAGACCCACGCTTCCAAATGGAGACTCTTTTCCACACAGGGAGCAATGCTGTTTGGGGTTGAATACTGAAAATACAATATCACAAATCAAAGTTTTATTTTAACCATTTGGTCAGACAGACAGACCAGTGTATCGACAAACGGATAGACAGACAGACAGACATATAGGTAGATGGACGGATGGATGACACATAGAAACATATAGATGATTAAATGGATGGACAGACAGACAGATGTATAAATAGCTAACTAAGTGGTGACCAATGTTTTTGGCTAAAAATGATTTTAATTCTGTTTTTTCTATTTATTGGAGTAGTGTGTCAGTACGAAATATCATTTTACATTTCCAAACATATATTTTGCCATTAATTTGAACAAATCAGTGAAATGTTGGTCTGGCAACAACCAGTGCTCCACACAGACATCTGATTTACGTGATAATCATTGAGTCTGTTTGAAATGACATTAAGATTAATTGAGACAGAATAAATCCTGAAGAGCTGTGGCAATTTCTCCAAGATGTTTAAATAACCCTCATGAACTTGTGTAAAAACACAGTAAAATGAAGATGCTGTCAAAAATTGTCATAAATATCATTTATTTATCAATTAACTTCTGTTAACTAAAGTAAATCAACATTTGGTGTGACCATACTTTGTGTTTAACTCAGCTTTTGACCTCGGTGCACTTGCGCATAGTTTCTCAGGAGCTTTGCAGGTAGCTTTCTTAAAGCATCTTGGAGATGTTGCTACATTTCTTCTGGATTTAGTCTGTCTCAGTTTCTTCATGTCATTTCAGACAGACTGGATGATGATGAGATCAGATCACTGTGTGTAGTACAAAATTCTGACTGCATTATTAAAAGTAATTGCTAAATTAAAGTGTGGAAATCGCTTAAATTTTCTACTGACAGCTACAGATAAAGATATAGATAACTGACTTTAAACAATTTAAAGCTTTCGAAAATTATAGTGTTCTAATAATTTTCACCACTGTATAGATGAGCATATGGTTAGAGTGAGAGAGGTAGATGGATAGATTTACTAGCAGGAAGACTATAATTAATACATAAATGTGCACAGACAATCAGGTGCCAGGTGGCAAGTTGACCTATATGTGTGGAATGCAAAATCCAGGCGTAACAAAACATACACCAAAAACACCACAGGTCTGCAAAAAGGAGTGCTAAAAAAATGATTAAAATAATATCAACAATAAGCTACATTATGTCTTCCATTTTGTAAGACCTGAGTGAATAAAAAATTGGTACAATTTTTAATAAGACTACTTCACCTGTGGTGTTGCTAATTATTTCATTTGTTCTGTCTACTTACGTTCTTGCCCTTTCAGTTTGACTTTGTTGGTTAATGTTTCAACCTCATGTTTGCTATCTGTGGATACCTTTTTTCTGTCATGTGGAATAAATACATTCTAAATCTTCTCCTATGTGCACCTTTTTCTACAAACTAGCTTCAGTGTGAAACTACTAAATATAATGTTCTTTAAAGCTTTCAGATCTCAAGACCTACCATCACTATGTTTGAAGTGAAAACACTTTATGGGTAATAAGTAGTAACCAAACCAAAAAAAAAAAAAAAAAAAAAAATGATATTGGACTATTCACTTATGCAAATTAAATACATGTAATTAGTTAAAATAATTGGTAACACTATATTCCAGGGTCTATTAACTTGCTTATAAGCATGCATATTACTCGAATATTATCCATTTATTAGTAGTAAGTAAGCACATATTAATGACTTATTCTACATGACCTTATTCTACATGCCTAAGTCTACCCAATACCTAACCTGAACAACTACCTTACTAACTATTAATAAGCAGCAAATTAGAAAATTATTGAGGGGAAAGTCTTTTAATAGTTAATAGTGAATAAGTGTTCCCTTTTGTAAAGTGTTACCAAATAATTTTGATAATTACAGTGGCATGAAATTATATGATTATGTATGTATAAATGCTCTTCTTATTATATTAACAACATCTAAGTTAAACTATATTATTAAAAAGAAGCTAATATTTCATGAACTACAAGCATTCTGGACTGTATTAGCAAAACAATTATATAAAATTATATAAAATAAGAATACATTATTTTAAAAAGTACCATCCTACAAATGCCTTTACGTGCATGACAAGTTACATTAATCTGCAATCCACTCTTCCTGATTGTTGCATAGACATTGTTGTGTCACTAGTGGACAACATGGAAAAAAAATCTAACAAAATTTTCATCTTTTGTAATTTCATGTTAAACAACCAAAAGAAATAGATGTATTTTGAATGGTCTTCAGAAGAACTTGATACACTATTTCAACCAATGTATTGGGACACACCCTTCTAATGAACATGATTTACAATTTCAGTGATTTCCATGAGTACAAATGTGAAAGTTAAAGCATATAATTTTAATGTAGATATATATATATATTTTTTTAATTTTATAGAAATAGTTTGGACAGGACCCTTTTCTAATCTAACATGAATAATTTCTCAAAAATAAATAATTGATTCAGTCAGTGCAGAACAACTTGAGTAGTCTGCAGAAAGCCACATCCCAATCCCAGCTCAACACCCCTGGAGGGATTGTAAATGCAAACCTTGAGCCAAAAAATCATCAGTAAACAACAATGACTTGTACATAAGGGTACTGTCATTTTAGACAGTTTTAAAACTAATGCAACAGAGATGGAAATACGATTTTTAAATACATATATTTCAGTCTCATCTTTGTTGCCACTATTTATGTTCTAAAGACGGGGTGTCCCAATACTTTTTGTCTATATAGTGTATGTACAATTGGTGTTAAGTGATGAGTCTGTTTCAATACAATTCCCTTTTCTACCAGTAAGGGTAAAATGGAAGGTTGTGAAAGATGGCCACTGTCCCCCTCTATTGACTGACACTAGTCTCATGTCTCTATGATCCTGCTGACAAAAGTTATTACAAAAAGGAAATTAATTTTGGACATGCAATTCCCTTTTCTACCAGTAGGAGTAAAACGTAAAGTTGTGAAAAATGTCCACTGTCCCTCTCTATTGATTGACACTGGTCTCATGTCTATAGGCCCTTTAACCCTTTCATGCATGCATTATGGAAAACATTATCTTGATTTTTTTTTTTTTATGATTCTTTTTATTGTTTTAATTTGATGCTAAAATTGAAATCCTTTTGTTTTAATAAAATTCAGTTTTATTAAAAAAAATATTTACCTGACATCATGGAACAAAGGAGAAAAATGGGACATAAAGCCACAGCTGACAATATGTAATAATGTGTTTTTTTAATTTGTTATGCTATTTATATCAGTTCAGTTATTAAAAGCAATAATATTACAATATAATAACAATAAAACATATTGTAGGAGGTGGAAGAATAACAGTAGTTACATATATGCAGAAACCTATTAGCAATATAGGCAAATCATAAAAATCAAATTAAAAATAGCTGATATTAAGAACGTATTATATTTTCATCCTTATCTTACTTCCACTGTCCTCTGGGATATTCTCTATTATTCTGTACTGACTCCTTGACCTGTGCTGTACCTGTTTTGACAGGCAAAAGGCAAAGAAGCTATTACAAAAACACCGCCCACTGAGCTACAGCAAAAAACGAAGAAAACTTGCACTTTCCCCACGGTCCCTTACTGAACGCTCCGCTGAGAGCGAGCTCTCCCGGCTTCATCCACATTGTGACGGCTTGTGCGGGGCAGTGCTCATTATATAGAGCGAAAATACTGAAAATGAAGGCTGTGAAACATGATCAGCTTTGCCCTTTTGGCGGTCACGCCGTTTAGACTTTTTTAGGGCAAGTCGTTTTAAAGTTATTGGCGTTTATCGCTGAATGTGTCACGAATATCGAAAACAAAACCAACTTAACCCCGCTAAAAAAGGCATGATGCTAAAAGTCTAGTGTGACCGCGGCTTTAAATTGTATCCCTCTGCCTCTCAGAATATTCCACTGACATTAAATGCGTGTCTTAAGCAGCTATTTGTAACACGAATGAAGTATTCACACAACAGGCAAATCCAAAAATTGTACAATACTTAGGCATTATATGTTCAAAATTAAAAAGTTATCTTTCCATTTTAATCAGTTCATGCACTATACGATTTAACTATTATATATATATTATATATATATATATATATATATATATACAGGGTGGGCCATTTATATGGATACACCTTAATAAAATGGGAATGGTTGGTGATATTAACGTCCTGTTTGTGGCACATTATAAGTGGTCAGAAACTTGTAAATAACTCATGAAAGAATAAAGTTACGTTAAAACCAAGCACACCATTGTTTTTCTTGTGAAATTCCCAATAAGTTTGATGTGTGATGTATCCATATAAATGGCCCACCCTGTATATATATGACCTATTATAAAGGCTACATCCTCTCTTATTATCATGTCACTTTAAAATATCAAGCGTTGTTATTTTCTCGCCTTCAGAAAACAGAGCATGAATGAAAACTAACAGCGACGGATAAGGATATGAGGCACAACCTTGAAATTAGGTTTTCAACCATTCATTAGGACAAAAGTGGCTAAACAGCTACAACTCTAACGTGACACTTTACAACAAATGTGCAAAAAAGGACGAATTTAAAGACACCACGTTTCCATGTGTCTTTTTATTTTTTGGCAATATTTTCAGAGACTAGAGAATAGGGGAGTGCGGGGCACAGCCTAACATTTTTTGAATTTCTCAGTTTGTGTAAATCCACGTGGGGTTCCGAGTATAATGTTTTATCCAGGTTAATTCCACACTTGTCTAGTACAAATATGTGGCGTTGTTTCATAATTACAGTGCATAGGATTTTCGTTATTTACCTCAAAAGAAAGGAAGTAAAATGTGACAACATGCCCCGTTGTGGGGTACATTGTAACAAGTGAGGGGCACGTTGTAACATGACCATATGACAGCTTAAAATGTTCTCTGATCGAATCAAAAAAATACACACGACAAACTGAATTATTTCGTCAAAATAAAATGATTAACTTTTTCAAATAAAAAAATGCCGTTTTTTAAGAATTAAAGGTAATCTAATTTTTGAGTTTCACAATAAACACATCGCAACCATGCGTGGTGTGGCTCTGATCGCAAAACACAGCTATACAGTATAATTCAAACAATGTGCACAAATAGATTAAACATTCAGAAAACACTCCCCCTCCCTCCAAACACAGCTCTAAATAGAACAGGAGACACATAAACGAGCCAAAATGCGTTACATTTCTTGAAATAATAATTTATGAACATTAAACATCGACTGTCAGTATTTATCCACCCGTTTCTTGCGGTTTCTTATTAAAATCCATAAAAGTAAATAGTAAAAATGGCCTCGCTAATGTCATAGAATAGCATAGTTTAATAACAGTGAGGCAGATTGTAACGCAGTGTTACAATATTCCCCATCAGTGGGACTGGAATTTAAATTTGGTTAGTGTCTTCTGCTGGTTTGCGAGGCATCAATAAACTAATAAACTATCTAAACTGATGAATAACAGATTGGATATTAAAATAATGGCAGATTTGTCTCATTTTAAATAAATACTAAAAACTGAGATGAAAAATTTACTTCAGCCAAAAATTTACGTTTACTATGGTAAATAAATATTCAGTGATATCTTCAAAAGGCTTTTGAATTTTGGCGCACTTTTTTCTCTCTGTATAGTGTTGCTATGCCAACTAGTAAATACCATAAATTTGGTTATGCTAGCATGTGTGGAAATAATTAAACCACGTGAATGTCACACCCCTGTGGACTGTTTATGTTGGTTTCTCCCTCCTGTGCCCATATTTGTTCGTTCCTGTTTCCTGTCGTCGTTTAGTCATCATTAGTTAACCTTGTTTCACCTGTGCCCGTACGCGACTTGTTCATCGTTATCACCTGTCTTTATAAGCTGCATTCAGTTCTGTGTTTGTCGTCCGGTCTCGTCTATGTGAATGTCAATATCAATGTCTATGCTACTCAGCCTGTGGATTTACCTGTTTGGAAACGATCTGTGGATTATAATAAAGACTTTATCTTGAACCGTCATCTTCGTTCGCCCATTCCTTCCATGTTACGTGACAGTGTGTTACAACTAACCCCGCGTTAGGTTTTGCCCCGCGCTCCCCTATGCGTTGTAGGTTTTCCTACATCATTTTATTGCACCGGGAGTTGGGCTTGTAACTGAAAGGTCGCGGGTTCGAGTCCCAGGTCCGGCAGGGATTGAAGTTGGGGGGAGTAAAAAAAAACAGCGCTCTCTCCACCCTCAATACCACGACTGAGGTGAGTCCCTTGAGCAACTGCTCCCTGGGGTGGGTGTGTGTGTGTTGGATGGGTTAAATGCAGAGCACAAATTCCGAGTATGGGTCACCATGCTTGGCCTCCCGTCCTTTCCTTTTCCTTAAATTATGTGGCTGTGACCCATTAAAAATACCTGTTTTCCAGGGATTAATTTTATACACACAAAAAGCAGCAGAAACAACAGAACATGAAGATTCACATGGTCACAACACGCACCTGCAGCGCTTCTGCCAATAGTGAAAAACAAAATAAAGCTATATGTAAAAGAAATAAATAGGCTTATATGCGAATATATTTTTTAAATAATTAATCAATTGACGACAAAATGGAAAAAAAGTACAACAAGTAGCAGCCTATATGCAGAATTTTGTTTTATTTTTGTGATGCGCTCTTGAGAATCCTGATAGTTTCCTTTATTTTAAGCAATGTTTTTTTTTATTATTTCGAATGTACACAAATAAAAGAAATATTTAAAACAGTTTCGAATAATGTCTTACTCTTATATTTAAGGTGAGCACCACATTTATTTGTAAAGCCCCTTTTATCTACAAAGAACGTTTCCAAACAAATTTTTGCGACACTTGAACTATCGATATAGAATTGATGCGCTAAAGTTAATCGTAAAATGATTTGACACATGAGAAATTTTGTGGATAAATGGCATTTCCATCAGATATATCGGTATAACATTCTGAGGCGCTAAATATTTTTTCCCAATAATCCTTGGATAGAAGCCTGTTGCTTACCTTTAGGGATGGGAAGATCGACACCTAAGCAAGCTGTTTTGGGAGAAGGGGAAGAAAGATAGGCTCGGGTCGGACTCGGGCCACATGGAGCATTGCTTTCCTTGCTCTATGCGGTTGTGGTATGTTTTCAACATATACAGACAGTGTTACTACAAAAACATAAGAAGCAGTTTCCTCCATCTCCACTAACCAATGGACCGTACAGCAGCTGTTTTGCGGTCGCGCATTGGCTGTTGTGAAAGTACTGACGTAATCACAGCTGTGATCATCCTGATTTAAAATCCTGAATATCCAGTGTTGCGGAGTAACTAGTTACATGTAACGGAATTATGTAATTTAATTACAAAATAAATGTAATTGTAATTAGTTACAGTTACTGAGAAAAAATATGTAACTAAACTACAGCTACTTTTGAAAAATGTCAGTGATTACAAAGGGGATTACATCTGAATTTTTTCACACACCCACTTACAGATTTAATTGACTTATTTTAAATTGCATTGACTGCTCTAAAATGAGACACCAATGTTTCAGGAGTTTAGGACACAGAATAGGACACATGCTTATTCAATAACTGTTTTATTTCCTATTTGGGTTTATGCATAAACTTTATTTTTTAAGATTGTTTTTTCCAAGGCATTGTTAGATGCTAGTGTTTTCTGTCATAATTATGCAAACATTTGATTTCAAACCCAGTATCATAGCTATTAAACTATTTCTTGTTATGATGTTATTTGTTATGGTCTTGTTATGCCATATAGCGCAGTGACCCGAGTTCGAACCCGTCTCGAGGTCCTTTGCAGATCCCGCTCCCCTCTCTCCGCCCAGCTCTCTTCTGTCATCTCTCTAATGTCCTATCACAATAAAAGGTATAAAAAGCCCAAAGATATATGTAAAAAAAAAAAAAAAGTCTGAATTTGTGGTGGCTGTGCTTTAAATTAAATTATTACACAGCTCAGACTCATTCGGGGCAACTTAAGTCAGTGCTATATGCTTGATCATTTTTCTTGGCGGAAGCTTTGTGTTTGGTTTGCTAATAAAATATTAAATCTTAATTCAATATTATGTGGACAGTTTCTTAATTCTGTCATCCTGGTATGGTGGACTTGCTGTATTGTTTTATACAAACGCAGCTGCTGCCATTTTTTTTTTTTTTTGTACACTGTAATGGATTATAAGATAACTAACAAACTAGTACTACTACTTAATTATTTATGTGGTGAAATGTTGTGTAAGAAAAGTGGTATGACTGCACTGTATCCCTGATTTCTCCATGGAAGCTTTTCATTCAAATATTTCAACTCTAATTATTTTGACACAAAACATCTAAATAATCTATCAAGCAGCTGTGTAATAAGTGAGATAATGTACATTCAGCCAGTTGTTATCGCAAAATAAAGATGTATATTATTACTTATTATAATCTTAATTCAAGTGATAAAGGGTTTTGAAAGTCTGACAGTAATCAGTGTTGAGTGCTACTGTAAGGTTCACTCTGCCTGGTTTAAATGTTTCAAAATGATTAACAGTTGAAAAATTAGAAATTTAGAAAAGTAATCAAAAAGTAATTAAAAGTAATGTTACATTACTTTAATAAAGTAATTGAAAAGTTACACTACTTATTACATTTTAAATCAAGTAACTTGTAATCTGTAACCTATTACATTTCCAAAGTAACCTTCCCAACACTGTGAATATCATGTTTGATGTGATCGGGGCGGTCCCGATTTGTGTGCGAGCAGATCGGGAGGTGCAAGATTCGATCTGTGAACGTCTCGCATTACCAGATAATCCGTGCCGAACATCGGGACCGATCGAGGTGCTCGACACGATTTTTGCTCCGATTCTCAGGAGGGCAAAATCCGGCCAAAATCGGGCTAAAATCCTGTAGTGTGAGGCCGGCTTAAATCTCACGTGAGTGCATGATGTGAGCCCCGCCCACCACCATTAGCCCCTGACGTTTTCAAATCCTAGAAACGCCCTCGATCACAAGCTAACAATCCTGGATGTGTGTCAGTATAACGGATCTGTGCCTTTATTGCATTAATACAATTTGATTGCGTAATCCAGGTTACATGTAATCGGTTATTACTATATATATTATTCTTCAACTAAACCACCATCGTCACTATCACAGGCGGAACTATCGGCAGTTACTGCTCGCTCGACGTCGGGACGAATTCGAGGTTGCGCTCCGTAGATACATGGAAACGGATTCGAGGTGAGACTTGATGATGTTTGTGTTCAGCTTTGTGTTTATTAATTTTTACTGCTGTGTTTTCAACAGCTTTGAAGAAACTGATGTATGTGTACCAGTTTTGGACCAACTAAAGACTGTTCAAGCGAGCGCGTCTTGACTCGAGTCCACAGTATAAATATAAACACTGCGTTTCTGTACATGAACAGCTGCAGTACGAGAGATTCACCTGTGCTGATTCTGTGTGTTGTTGCTCAGGTGTGGTGTTGTTCTGCAGGATGTCTTCAGTGATTTCTCACGGGTTTCAGAGCAGTAAACAGGACTTTAGTTTCGGGCCCTGGACTGTGACCGCGGCCAAGACTCACATCATGAAATCTAAAGACATCGAGAGGTAAAAACCGCTGCAGCTTCGGATTTCAAACTAATTCATGTACTACACTTGAGTCGGACGGTACTTTAGGGGATTCTGTGGTGATGAATTATATTTCTGAATTACAATGCATTTCTTACCTGTTCGCCACTTTTTGAGAATAGATCTACAAATACAATATCCAATAAATCATGAGTGCTCTGGAGTGAAGACGCTTGGCAGATTATTCCTGAAGTCAAAAAAAAAAAAAAAAAAAAAAGTATAAAGGGTACAGGATTTGTTTTGTTTGGGTGCAAATGTTTCCTCATGTCAGTGATTTACAGTACCAGTCTGAAGTTTGTGAACAGTCAAATTTGTTTTTAAAGAAGTCGCTTCTGCTCACCAAGCCTGCGTTTATTTGATCAAAAATACAGCAAAAAGTTTGAAACATTTTTAATGTTTAACGACTGTTTTCGGTTTGAATATATTTTAAAATGTAATTTATTCCTGTGATTTCAAAGCTCAATTTATTACATCATTACTCCAGTCTCACGATCCTTCAGAAATCATTCTAATATTCTGATTTGCTGCTTAAAAAGCATTTTTTTTATTATTATTATTATTATTATTATTATGTTGAAAACAACTGATGTTTTTCAGGTCTCTTTGATGAATCGAAAGTTCAGAAGAACAGCATTTATCTGAAATGGAAACCTTTAAAAATATTATAAATGCCTTTATCATCACTTTGTGATCAATTTAAAGCATCCTTGCTAAATAGAAGTACATCATTATCACCCAAAAACTGACTCTAAGCTTTGGAATGGTATAGAGTATAATGTTACAAAAGCTTTTTGTTTCAGATAAATGCTGATCTTTGGATCTTTCTAATCAAAGAATCCTGAAAAAAAGGAATAGCAAACAGTTATTTGAAACAGTAAACATATTTCACAATTTTACGACAAAACCTTTATGACTGAAGTTTCCAGTCTGATTCTGTCGCAGGTTAGCAGAGACCATGAACATGCCGGCTCTGCCAGAGATGCTGTTCGGCGACAACGTGCTGCGCATTCAGCACGCCGACGGATTCGGTATCGAATTCAACGCCATCGACGCTCTTAAACGTGTCAACAACTTGCAAGACTCCGTGAAAGTGGCTTGTGCACAGGAGTGGCAGGAAAGCAGGTAAATGCGCTTGAAACGCCGTGTTATTCGCTGTGACCTGGTGAGATGCTTTGATTGGTGTCTGCGCAGGGCCGAGTCGGAGGCTTCCAAAGAGGTGGTGAAACGCTACGACTGGACCTACACCACAGATTACAGGGGCACTTTGCTCGGGGAGCACACGCAGATGAAGGTATTGTGCGCTTTAACACTTACGCCAGCCGAGCGCTGATCTCTCGGACTGACCGACAGCGCTTGTGAACAGGTGACGCCCACCGCCGAGCGCATCGACATGGAGAAGCTGAGAGCGCGAGAACAGATCAAGTTCTTCGAGGACGTGCTGCTGTTCGAGGACGAGCTGCACGATCACGGCGTGTCTATGATCAATGTGAAAATCGTGAGTTTCATCTGATTCGTCTTCTCGATTTGCGCCGTCGCGGGCTGCCGTGTGAAATATGATGTTTGCTTCTTTCAGAGAGTGATGCCCACCAGTTTCTTCCTCCTGCTGCGGTTCTTCTTGCGAGTGGACGGCGTGATGATCAGGATAAACGACACACGTCTGTATCACGAGGCAAGTTCGACCTGCTTGCCCGATGGAGAAAACGGCAAATACCGTATGATTTGATCGTATCCTAAACCTCATTGCTCTGCACTACTTTAAACAGGCGGGAAAAAACCACATGCTTCGAGAATTCAGCACTCGTGAAAGTCAAATGTCAGACCTCCAGGTGAGTGAGACGTTCACCTCTGCTGCTCTTCAGTCATTTCTGGCAGAACCGTTTGTATGTGTATGTTTTTTTAGACCGTTTTACTTCATCAGAATGGCATGAAACAATCATGAACATGATTTGAAAAGATAAAATGGTCCTGAAAAAAAAATAGCCACACTTACTGAAAAATTGCCGCTTACCCTAACCCATCTAGTGGAAACGTTTGCTACAAACTCTTTTTTTGAAATATAAAATTTCAAGATATCATTTCAAAATATCAGATTTTGGAGCACAACTGATTTAGATTTATGGCTTTGATTTTCGTCCAGCTTTAGAGTAAAACATCTTTTGTAAAAGATTTTCATATCAAAGTATTTTTCATAACGGTAAACTTTTTTTTTGTTTGTTTTTTTTTTTACTTTTACTTTTTTCCACCTCAGTAATCTGCCTAGTGGATTCTTTGAAAAGAGACTAAACTTAAGTCTCCGCTCCAAAACATTTAGATTTTCAGCAGTTTAAAAAAATGTATTTTTTAGGTCTATTCTCGAAAAAGTTATTACCTCTTTCCCCACCAGCATTTTTGAACCGAGTTGCCAGCCACCGTCAGCATTTTTGATTTTTTTTTTTTTTTTTTTTTTTTTTTTTTTTTTTTTTTTTTGTATGAATGTCTAAACATGCAATACATCAAAATAAAGAACAGACCCTCTATTTTTAAACAAAACAAATCAGTTTTATTCTGGCTTCATTTTTTTTAATCAACACACAAATGTTGGTTGGTTTCATAAAAAAGGTAACAGCTGAGAAAATCACATTTGATCAAATGCTACATCTGCATCATATTCAGTACTATTATCAAAGCAAAGATGCAGTAGATCACTTCCATCACTCCTGAGGTTGACACAGGCTTTTACTACTTCCTGGATTGACATTTCACTCATTAACATTAGGCGGTTTTCATTTCTATGCGGTTTAGTGCTGATGATCACATTATTTTTCATATGCATAGGGGTAGTTGACAAATAGGCAGTAAAAATTTTTTAGACATGAAAGTGCACTAATCTAAACTTAAATTGCTATAATTTATGAACGCCTTGGAATACAGACCTGAGGTTGGTCTGTCTGTACCTATTATTTCAAAATATAAAAGTATCAAAAAATTATAGAAGTATAAATATAAAATAAATATGTACAAAATATTTGTATTAATTTATACTATTATTCTGAATCCAAAATTGCTATAAAATTAAATAAAATAAAGCCTTATGTCCAAATAAATGATGTTCCAATTTTGAAAAAAAAGGGGGTGTTTTACCACAAACAGCCACCGGGTGCCGTTAAAACTCCTTTGAGTAAATGAACTTTTCTGTCAAAAATGTCTAAATATCGGTGTGTTGTTCTTCTACCACGAAATAACCACAAATATGAGGCTCCAGATGTATTTTTTGTTTTGTTTTTAAAACACATTTCGTAATATGACACTTGACGCCGCCCACTAAAAGAGTCAAAGTACCATTTCCATGGTAACGCAAAATGGTTTTCACAGGATGAATTTTGAGGTTTTAAGCTTTCAAATCGTGTTTATGATGAGTTCTAAAATATGTGATCGAGAAGAAAGACGATGAAAAAAACACAGGTGGGCCGGTGACGCTTAAGGGGTTAAGTAAAAATCATTATGGAACTACATTATAGTACATTCATTTCATTGAAAGAAAAGCATGAATAAATGAGTCATGTTTGAGTGTGAGGTGAGCAGCAGCAGGGGTTTGAGGGGTTTGTCTGTGAGCGATTCCTCCTGCGTCACTGAGTGTCTTTTCTTGACTCCGCAGCACGTTCCTCCAGCCGTTTACACAGACCCCAATGAAATCGCCCAGCACCTGCCGCTCAAACTCATCGAGTGCGAGAAACTGGAGTTTCCAGAGAGAGCGACGCACGCAGAATCAACAGAGTGACGCGAGCAGAGCGCACGCTAAAGACTCGAACCCGGAGCCGTGGAGCGTGAGCGTCAAACGTCTCGGCGCGGAGCTGCCGTCTCACAGACACTAATGCTGAACGCTGTACATTTCTCAATGTGATGCTTATTTGATCTGGGTGTCACTGGGGAAGATTTCATTAAAATCCTTCAAATGATTCTGCTGGATTCAGAAATATGTCTAGAGGTGATGAGAATGAACGATTACTGAAACCGCTTCCACTTCAGTTTTTCTCTATCGCTAACACTGTAACTGAATCGGTTGTCACAATTTCACAACCTTCAGTTCTCTAAACAAAGACACATTTGTCACCCTGGACCACAAAACCAGTCATAAGGGTCAATTTTTTGAAATATAGATTTATACATCATCTGAAATCTGAATAAATAAGCTTTCCATTGATGTATGGTTTACTGGGACAATACTTAAGACAATATTTGGTCGAGATGCAACTACTTGTAAATCTGGAATCTGAGGGTGCAAAAAAAACGAAATATTGAGAAAATCACCTTTAAAGTTGTCCAAATGAAATTCTTAATGCATATTACTAATCAAGAAGTTTTTGATATATTTATGGTAGGGAATTTATAAAATATCTTCATGGAACATGATCTTTACTTAATATCCTAATGATTTTTGATTTTTCCTAAAAGAAAAATTTATCGTTTTGACCCATACAGTGTATTGTTGGCTATTGCTACAAATATACCCGTGATACTTCAGACTGGTTTTGTGCTCCAGGGTCACATTTCTCAAAACTGTAAACGCGTTCTGTTACTGTACGTGAATTGGCGGTGTGCTGTGTTGTTGCGTTTCATATTCAGTTCATCGTGTTGAAGTTTCTCAGTGTGTTTCAGGTCTCTTCACGGTAGTGTGAGGGGAAAATGAATTTTTCCTCAAACTCATTTTTTTACGGTATCTCCCAGTTAGAGGTTTTTGTCAGCCGATCTCACTAGTTTTCTCTAGGCAGTGTCAGTCTGTGTATTTGGGTTTTTTTCTTGCGTGTCATCTGAGGTTAAAGTTTGACGATAACAGAAGAGAATATGTTTATTTTAAGATGATGGTGATTGTGCTTATACCATTGAGAAAAGAGTGAATTGTTTTATGAATTGTGTGTTAGCAAGCGAGAAGAACTGTAGTAACTCCAGGGGCCAGTTGTTCAAAAAGTCGAATCTGGATCAGAGTGATCTGGATTTGTTTTGCTATCCAGGATGTGGTAACCCATCTTACTTATGGGTCGGTTTTTCAAAGCAAAACTGGATTACATCACCCTGATCCAGATACACACGTTATCAGATTTTCTAGTCTGGATTGCTAGTGCTCTACGGAGGCTCTGAAGGGACATGGTGATGAAAAAAAAAACGACAAAAAAAAATGACATGGCGGGGAATGCCAATGTTTTGGACTGTAGTTTTGCATTGCATATACACAAATAACTACTTTTGACTAGCCCATCGCTAATTATTGTGCTAACGTAGTAAAAAGTAGAAAAAAAAAAACCCTTTGGTATTTTGATAGCTGTTTTGGGGATTAGGGGATTATTACATGTTAGGAATGTTGTGTTTTTGACCAGTTTTAATACATTTTTATTCCTGAAATTCACCCTTCTGCTGGGATCAGAATAATACTTTTTTTTAATCTGAAGTATCCCTTCTATCAAAAGAATTCTTACTAAAACGCTCTGAACAACACAAACTGAGGATTTAATCCAGATCTAAACCAAGATTGAATTTTGTGATCTAATCCGAATTCAGAATCCTATTATTTTCCTTTTAAACAACTGGCTTGATGATTGTGGTTTGTGTCAATAATCTGGGAACTCTTTTTGAAGGTTTTTACCCGGAGCGCTTTAAATGTGACACAGGGCTCCGTGCACGTGTGTTTGTGTCGGTAAGTCACTGCATGTTTAGCAGAATCGCGACTGTTAAACTAATGCGTTATTTTCTCGCATGTAGTTTATGATGGCGACCATGTGTAGAATCTTAAATTCATTTAATACATGTGTTAATATAGTTGTCTTTACGTTTGTTTGTTGAGAAATTCTCTTGAGAATATGGGGAATACTAAACGTGTTTTTCGAAAAACAGGTTTAAAAAAAAAATCGAAATTTGCCATTATTTATATCCTATATATTTTTGAATCGGTAAGGAAAAACAATTATTTACATTGTCAGGTTTATATTGGCAGTTTTGTCCCGAGATTAAAGTAGTGACAAAATGTCTAATCATCAGTTGCATTTTGTAATTTAGTTTGACAGGGACGATGCGTTTTAAAATGACAATTTAAATGTTTGTACATCCACTTTTCCCCTTCTCTACCACTCCTATTTTCACGTGTTGGCGTTTTTCCCCTATAACTAACGTTAAATGCTCAGTCAAGCCTCGTTTAATTAATTTATTTCATCTTTCTGTATCAGCAACCCTAACTCAAAGAATACATAGCTCAGACTTGAAGTAAATGTTTGCAATACATCCAAAGGTATTAAAATCCACTTCTCAGAATTTAAGCGCAAAAATAGAACAAAGAGTGTTAAAACAAAGGTCAATTAGAAATGAAGATGTGCTCCAATGATGTGGCAGGACGGGCCAGATCTTCTCTTCAAAGATTATCCTTGCCTTCAGCAGGTCTTCCTTCCACAAATCAAGGCCTTAAAATCTCTTAAATCAAAGCAGGTTGTAAATTCAAAAAGTCATGGCATTAAATGTTTCATGCACTGCTAAATAAATATCTTCATCAGTATTTCTGTCTTGTAAATCAGAGCAGAACAGCCCTGTTCCACAGTGTGATCTAAAGGTGCAGTGAAAGTTACTTTCATATTCTAATGTTTGGGATGAAGAACAAATGAAAGCAATAAGCCCCAGGAAGCTGTGGTTTACAGTGAAGGGGTTATAAATTCTCTGTAAACCGCAGCTTATTGCTTTTATAAAACGGTTACTCCATATACGTAGTAAGGTTTCTCAAACTAAAACGGAGCAAAAAAAAAGTGTGATTATATTAATAAAAACATTATTCTTTCACCAAACAATGTAGTTCCTCAGAAACGGTTATGCTTGCCGAGCAGCACGCAGACATAAACAAAGACGTTTGTAGAGTAATTTACAACAGCTTTGAACGTGGCTCAACCAATCAGAATCAAGGAGCGGAACTATCTGTTTTGTAATGATGTTTAGAGCATCTTTTCTTCACAGAAATGCCAAATAAAGGCAGAAGAGCAAAGCAGCGTGATGGACAGGAGGAAGAGGAGGAGGATGTGCCCGTCAAGCAGATGAAGGTGGTGAACGGCTCCGCTCCTCTGTGCTTCGACTCGCCGCGTGATTTCTTCCAGAGTCTGATCAGTCCGGTCGGGCTGGACGAGTTCTTCCAGCACTATTGGGAGCAGAAGCCGTTAGTCCTGCACCGGTCCGATCCGGATCTGGCCTCTTATTACGGCTCTCTGTTCCAGCTGTCAGACGTGAAGCAGCTCTGCGCTCGTGGCCTGCGATACGCCACGGACCTCAACGTCTGCCGCTGTGTGGACGGCAAGAAGAAGGTACTGAATAAAGCAGGGAAAGTGAAGTTCAACCAGCTGAAGAAGGACTTGGAGGAGAGGAGAGCCACCATACAGCTGCACCAGCCACAGAGGTTTAAGGTCAGACGGGCAGAGAGGACGACTGAGCCGCGGCGTTTGTCAGGGAGCTGACGGTGATCTTCATGTGTTCGCAGGATGAGCTGTGGCGCATTCAGGAGCGGTTGGAGTGTTTCTTCGGCTCGCTGGTCGGATCCAACATCTACATCACTCCTCAGGCCTCACAGGGCCTCCCGCCGCACTACGATGATGTGGAGGTCTGTGCTCCGCTCGTTCACTAACATTAGTTGACAATCACTAGTTCTGTTAGACAAACACCAGTTCTGTTAGACAAACATTAGTTCTGTTAGACAAACACTAGTTTAGAAACACTAGTTTTGTCAGACAAACACCAGTTCACAAACACTAGTCCTGTCAGACAAACACTAGTTCACAAACACTAGTTCTGTTAGACAAACACTAGTTCTGTTAGACAAACACCAGTTCACAAACACTAGTCCTGTCAGACAAACACCAGTTCACAAACACTAGTCCTGTCAGACAAACACTAGTTCACAAACACTAGTTCTGTTAGACAAACACTAGTTTAGAAACACTAGTTCTGTCAGACAAACACCAGTTCACAAACACTAGTCCTGTCAGACAAACACTAGTTCACAAACACTAGTTCTGTTAGACAAACACCAGTTCTGTTAGACAAACACTAGTTCTGTTAGACAAACACCAGTTCACAAACACTAGTCCTTCAGACAAACACTAGTTCACAAACATTAGTTCTGTTAGACAAACACTAGTTCAGAAACACTAGTTCTGTCAGACAAACACCAGTTCACAAACACTAGTCCTGTCAGACAAACACTAGTTCACAAACACTAGTTCTGTTAGACAAACACTAGTTCTGTTAGACAAACACCAGTTCTGTTAGACAAACACTAGTTCTGTTAGACAAACACCAGTTCACAAACACTAGTCCTGTCAGACAAACACCAGTTCACAAACACTAGTCCTGTCAGACAAACACTAGTTCACAAACATTAGTTCTGTTAGACAAACACTAGTTTAGAAACACTAGTTCTGTCAGACAAACACCAGTTCACAAACACTAGTCCTGTCAGACAAACACTAGTTCACAAACACTAGTTCTGTTAGACAAACACTAGTTCTGTTAGACAAACACTAGTTCTGTTAGACAAACACCAGTTCACAAACACTAGTCCTGTCAGACAAACACTAGTTCACAAACACTAGTTCACAAACACTAGTTCTGTCAGACAAACACCAGTTCACAAACACTAGTCCTGTCAGACAAACACTAGTTCACAAACACTAGTTCTGTTAGACAAACACCAGTTCTGTTAGACAAACACTAGTTCTGTTAGACAAACACCAGTTCTGTTAGACAAACATTAGTTCTGTTAGACAAACACTAGTTCACAAACACTAGTTCTGTTAGACAAACACCAGTTCTGTTAGACAAACATTAGTTCTGTTAGACAAACACTAGTTCACAAACACTAGTTCTGTTAGACAAACACCAGTTCTGTTAGACAAACACCAGTTCACAAACACTAGTCCTGTCAGACAAACACTAGTTCACAAACACTAGTTCTGTTAGACAAACACTAGTTCACAAACACTAGTCCTGTCAGACAAAAACAGACAAACAGTTCTGTCAGACAAACACTAGTTCTGTTAGACAAACACTAGTTCTGTTAGAAACAAACACTAGTTCTGTTAGACAAACACTAGTTCACAAACACTAGTCCTGTCAGACAAACATTAGTTCTGTTAGACAAACACTAGTTCTGTTAGACAAACACTAGTTCTGTTAGACAAACACTAGTTCTGTCAGACTAACACTAGTTTTGTCAGACAAACACTAGTTCACTAACACTAGTCCTGTCAGACAAACACCAGTCAGACAAACACTAGTCACAAACCTGTCAGACAAACACTAGTTCACAAACATTAGTTCTGTTAGACAAACACTAGTTCACAAACACTAGTTCTGTCAGACAAACACTAGTTCACAAACACTAGTCCTGTCAGACAAACACTAGTTCACAAACACTAGTTCTGTCAGACAAACACTAGTTCACAAACACTAGTTCTGTCAAACAAACACTAGTTCTGTTAGACAAACACTAGTTCACTAACACTAGTTCTGTTAGACAAACACTAGTTCTGTTAGACAAACACTAGTTCTGTCAGACAAACACTAGTTCTGTCAGACAAACACTAGTTCACTAACACTAGTCCTGTCAGACAAACACTAGTTCACTAACACTAGTCCTGTCAGACAAACACTAGTTCTGTTAGACTAACACTAGTTCTGTCAGACAAACACTAGTTCACTAACACTAGTTCTGTCAAACAAACACTAGTTCTATTAGACAAACACTAGTTCACAAACACTAGTTCTGTCAGACAAACACTAGTTCACAAACACTAGTTAGTTCACAAACACTAGTTCTGTTAGACAAACAACAAACACTAGTTCTGTTAGACAAACACTAGTTCTAGTCCTGTCAGACAAACACTAGTTCTGTCAGACAAACACACAAACACTAGTTCTGTCAGACAAAAACATTAGTTCTGTCAGACAAACACTAGACAAACACTAGTTCTGTTAGACAAACACTAGTTTAGACAGTTAACACTAGTTCAGACAAAACAGTTAACACTTCCTGTCAGACAAACATTAGTTCTGTTAGACAAACACTAGTCCTGTCAGACAAACACTAGTTCACTAACACTAGTTCTGTCAAACAAACACTAGTTCTGTTAGACAAACACTAGTTCACTAACACTAGTCCTGTCAGACAAACACTAGTTCTGTCAAACAACACTAGTTCTGTTAGACAAACACTAGTTCTGTTAGACAAACACTAGTTCTGTCAGACAAACACTAGTTCTGTTAGACAAACACTAGTTCTGTCAGACAAACACTAGTTCTGTCAGACAAACACTAGTTCACTAACACTAGTTCTGTCAAACAAACACTATTTATGTCAGACAAACACTAGTTCTGTTAGACAAACACTAGTTCTGTTAGACAAACACTAGTTCACTAACACTAGTTCTGTCAAACAAACACTAGTCCTGTCAGACAAACACTAGTTCACAAACACTAGTTCTGTTAGACAAACACTAGTTCTGTCAGACAAACACTAGTTCTGTCAGACAAACACTAGTTCACAAACACTGGTTCACTAACACTAGTTCTGTCAGACAAACACTAGTTCACTAACACTAGTTCACAAACACTAGTCATGTCAGACAAACACTAGACAAATCTATTTTCCCCAGACCCCAATTCTGTCGGTTAACCTCAAAAGTGTTTTGACTGAATCTAACAAGTGCTGATATTCCAATGAAATGACAGAAGTGTTGAGATGAGATTTTGTGCCGTCTCTGGTCTAGAGAAAACATTAATGTCTGGGTCACGTGACCCTGTCTGACCCTCCAGTGCACCAACTGACCTTTGTGTGTTTTGCTGGTGTCTGTTTAGGTGCTGATCCTTCAGCTGGAGGGACAGAAACACTGGAGGCTTTATCAGCCCACCGTCCCTCTGGCCCGCGAGTACAGCCTGGAGCCCGAGGACCGCATTGGTCCCCCGACACACGACTTCATCCTGCAGGTTTGTGACTGAAAAAGAGACGAGATGTGAAGACGGGTGAATGTCTCTTGTGTTTTAATACATGAATCTGCTGCTGTTCTTCTAGCCTGGAGACCTGCTGTATTTCCCCAGAGGAACCATCCATCAGGCGGACACACCGGCCGGCGTGGAGCGATCCACTCACCTCACGCTCAGCACCTACCAAAATACGTACGTGTCTGCGCTCGGGTTACGTGTGACACACAGACGCGCAGACTCTGTGAAAGCGTTCGATTAACCCTTGTGTTCTGTTAGTATGATCTTCATGGTGCGAGTCAAATTCGCCCTCATTATATTCAGTACAACTCAGCATAAGTCACATTATGAGAAATGGTTTCTCTGGGTCTTAACAAGTTTTAATGCACCTGTCCAGAAATTAAAGCCTTAAATCAGAGCAAAGCTCATGGCATTAAATGTTACACGCACTGCACAAAAAAAAAATCTCTTCCTCAGTATTTTTGACTTGTTTCCCAGTACAAATATCTAAACATCCTTAAATCAAGACACATAACCTTGAGATGCAACATGAAGCTGTGAAGTCTTGTTTTCTGAGAAACTGAACAAAACCAGTTTATGAGTTTACAATTTAAACAAGAACAAATATCTGTCAGTGGGATCAGAAAATAACCTCGACGTGGGTCAAACTGACAGTGGGGTTCAGATGTGAACTGCTTGTGTTTCAGGTCGTGGGGCGACTTCATGCTGGACGTGATTCCCGGCTGCGTGTTCGACTGCATGAGCCGAGACCGTGAGATGCGATCCGGACTGCCTCGTAACCTCCTAACGGTGAGCACAGCAATTTACCATCAGCACACTAACACAGACTGTACACGGACTAACAGCATGTGTATGCGTGTTTTCTCATATATCAGGCTCCCGGTTTCGGTCCCAATGTTACTAAGCGGGTGTGTGAGTTTCTGCGCCGCCTGGCCGATGGTCTTGAGCAGGACGATCACGAGTTGCGCTCCACTGCTATGAAACGAGACTTCATCTCCCACAGACTGCCACCGTACCTGCTGGACCAGGCCGAACTCGAACCCGGTGAGCCTCACGGGCCTGTTGTAGCCTGTTTGACGTACTGCCGATGTCTGTCACCAATGATTGGCTTTCTCTTCCAGCTGGGAAACTGCCGTCGCTAGAGGACACGGTGTGTATCCGGTTCAAAGAGCATCTTCTTCTAACGGTGGAGCCCAGTCAAGACAACACTGTAAGAGACCTACACACCTTTGTATATATATATATATATATATATATATATATATGTATGTATGTATGTATGTATGTATGTATGTATGTGTGTGTGTGTGTGTGTGTAACTCTGGTCCACAAAACCAGTCTTTAAGTATTTAAGTATTACACGGGTATATTTGTAGCAATAGCCAACGATACATTGTTTGGGTAAAAATTATTGATTTTTCTTTTATACCAAAAATCATTAGGATATTAAGTAAAGATCCGGTTCCATGAAGATATTTTGTAAATTTTCTAACGTACATATATCAAACTTAATTTTTTAATTAGTATATGCATTGCTAAGTGTCTTACATTGTTTGTGTCTTAAAAAATGTGTGTGTGTGTATGTATGTATGTGTGTGTGTGTGTATATATATATATATATATATATATATATACACGTACATACATATACAGGTGCTGGTCATATAATTAGAATATCTTCAAAAAGTTGATTTATTTCACTAATTCCATTCAAGAAGTGAAACTTGTATAATGTATACATTCATTCCACACAGACTGATATATTTCAAGTGTTTATTTCTTTTAATTTTGTTGATTATAACTGACAACTAATGAAAACCCCAAATTCAGTATCTCAGAAAATTAGAATATTACTTAAGACCAATACAAAGAAAGGATTTTTAGAAATCTTGGCCAACTGAAAAGTATGAACATGAAAAGTATGAGCATGTACAGCATTCTATAGTTAGTCGGGGCTCCTTTTGCCTGAATTACTGCAGCAATGCGGCGCGGCATGGAGTCGATCCGTCTGTGGCACTGCTCAGGTGTTATGAGAGCCCAGGTTGCTCTGATAGTGGCCTTCAGCTCTTCTGCATTGTTGGGTCTGGCATATCGCATCTTCCTCTTCACAATACCCCATAGATTTTCTATGGGGTTCAGGTCAGGCGAGTTTGCTGGCCAATTAGGAACAGGGATACCATGGTCCTTAAACCAGGTACTGGTAGCTTTGGCACTGTGTGCAGGTGCCGAGTCCTGTTGGAAAATGAAATCTGCATCTCCATAAAGTTGGTCAGCAGCAGGAAGCATGAAGTGCTCTAAAACGTCCTGGTATACAGCTGCGTTGACCTTGGACCTCAGAAAACACAGTGGACCAACACCAGCAGATGACATGGCACCCCAAACCATCACCGACTGTGGAAACTTTACACTGGACCTCAAGCAATGTGGATTCTGTGCCTCTCCTCTCTTCCTCCAGACTCCGGGACCCTGATTTCCAAAGGAGATGCAAAATTTACTTTCATCAGAGAACATAACTTTGGACCACTCAGCAGCAGTCCAGTCCTTTTAGCGGTTTTTAATCCAGGCGAGACGCTTCTGACGCTGTCTGTTGTTCAAGAGTGGCTTGACACAAGGAATGTGACAGCTAAAACCCATGTCTTGCAGACGTCTGTGTGTAGTGGTTCTTGAAGCACTGACTCCAGCTGCAGTCCACTCTTTGTGAATCTCCCCCACATTTTTGAATGGGTTTTGTTTCACAATTCTCTCCAGGGTGCGGTTATCCCTATTGCTTGTACATTTTTTTTTCTACCACATCTTTTCCTTCCCTTCGCCTCTCTATTAATGTGCTTGGACACAGAGCTCTGTGAACATCCAGCCTCTTTTGCAATGACCTTTTGTGTCATTGTGCAAGGTGTCAGTGGTCGTCTTTTGGACAACTGTCAAATCAGCAGTCTTCCCCATGATTGTGTCGCCTACAGAACTAGACTGAGAGACCATTTAAAGGCCTTTGCAGGTGTTTTGAGTTCATTAGCTGATTAGAGTGTGGCACCAGGTGTCTTCAATACTGAACCTTTTCACAATATTGTAATTTTCTGAGATACTGAATTTGGGGTTTTCATTAGTTGTCAGTTATAATCATCAAAATGAAAAGAAATAAATACTTGAAATATATCAGTCTGTGTGGAATGAATGTATACATTATACAGGTTTCACTTCTTGAATGGAATTAGTGAAATAAATCAACTTTTTGAAGATATTCTAATTATATGACCAGCGCCTGTATATGTATGTATGTATGTATGTATGAATGTATGAATATATGTATGTGTGTGTGTGTGTGTGTGTGTATTTGTATATATGTGTATATGTATGTATATGTACATACATACATACACACTCACACACACGCACTGCCGCTCATAAGTTTGGGATCTGTAAGACTCAGTAATGTTTTTAAAGAAGTCTCTTCTGTTCATCAAGACAGAAAAAACATTAATATTGCAAAATGTCATTACAATATAAAATAATGGGTTTTATTTGAATATACGTTCAAATATAATTTATTCCTGTGATGCAAATCTGAATTTTCATCAGCTGTTACTCCAGTCTTAAGTGTCACATGATCCTTCAGAAATCCGTGGTGAATAAAAGTATTAATTTCTTTCAATAAAAGAAACAGTAGAAACAGACAGACACCAAACTTTTGAACAGTAGTGTATATTGTTAGAAAACCTTTCTATTTTATATAAATGCTGTTGTTTTTAACCTTTTATGGATGAAAGAATCCAGAAAAAAAGTATCTCAGGTTCCAAAAAAATATTAAGTAACACAACTTTGTTCAACATTAATAAATCAGCATATTAGAATGATTTCTGAAGGATCATGTGACACTGAAGACTGGAATAATGATTCTGAAAATTCTTTAATTACAGAAATAAATTACATTTTAATGTATATTAATATAGAAAGCATTTACATTGTAATATTTCACAATAATAAATTTTTAAAATTTATTTTTAATCAAATGAATACAGCCTTGATGAGCATAACAAACATTTTTCATAAGAAAAACATAAAAAACCTTACTGATCCCAAACTTTTGAGCGGTTGTGTGTGTGTGTATATATATATATATATATATATATATATTGTATATATTGTATGTGTATATATGTTAATATGTATATGAAGAGGTCTTTCGGTCAAAAATGAGATGATGATAGTGAGTGAATGCTCCTGACACATATTATACGTCCATCAAATACTTTTACTTCAAACTCACTAAATTCCAGCCTCAGTCCAATCAGAAGTACCAGTACTTACATAGAAACCTACACAAAGTAGCCAGAAACAAATGCTCATTTTAAAGAAAAACATCAGATCGATTTAGAGGCTTTTGCATCTGAACTCTTCATATGTATATATATGTATGCATGTATGTGTGTGTGTGTGTGTGTGTGTGTGTGTGTGTATATATATATATATATATATATATATATATATATACATACATATATATATATAATGTATGTATGTGTGTGTATTAAGGTATGTATGTCTATATATATGCCTGTATGAATAGGGTTAGGTTATATATTATGTATGTATGTATGTATATATGTGTGTGTGTGTGTGTGTATATATATATACATACATACATATATACATACATGCATACATACATATACATACCTTTATACGCATACATACGTGTGTGTGTGTATATATATATATATATATATATATATATATATACAAACACAAGTATGTCTATATGTATTTATGTATGTCTATATACACACACACACACACGTACGTATGTATGTGTATATATATCGTGTGTATGTGTATTAAGGTATGTATGTCTATATATATGCCTGTATGAATAGGGTTAGGTTATGTATGTATATGGTTGTGTGTGTGTGTATATATATATATATACATACATACATACATACATACCTTCATACACATACATACACGTGTTTATATATAGACATACCTAAAAAAAACATATGTATGTGTATAAAGGTATTTATGTATGAATGTCTATATATGTGTGTATATGTATGTCTACATACATATATATATATATATACATACATACCTTTACATATATACCTACATACATGTGTGTACATATACATACATGTATATATTTGTGTATATATATATATGTGTGTATGTGTGTATATGACATACACATACATACACACACACACGTGTATAAAGATATATATATAGACATATATATATACATTATACATACCTTTATAAACTTACATGCGTGTATATATATATATATATATACACGTGTATATATGTATACATATATACACGTGTATATATGTATACATGTATTTGAATGTGTATTTATATCAAAATGAAAGTAAAAACAGTTAAATATTTCTACAATATAACATCCGTTAAATGTAGTTTATTTGTGTGTTCAAAGCTGAATTTTCAGCATCATTACTCGTCTTTAGTGTCACATGATCGTTTAGAAATCATTGTTATTTTTAATGTTGGAAACAGTTGTGCTACCCAATATTGTTTTGTGTTTGTAATCTTTTGGGCAGTAGTGTGCATACACACACACACACACACACACACACACACACATACATATATAATATATATATATATATATATATATATATATAATAAATATATATATATATATATATATAGCAGGCTCTAACTGTATTCATCTCTCGTATCAGGACGAGGCCACAGAGCTGGTTGTGTTTGTGTTGCATTCTTTAAAGAACAAGAGAGAAACGCACATGATGGGAACATCTGATGAGGAGGATGAGGAGGATGATGAAGAAGATGTCGTCTCGCAGGTCCGTCAGCCCTCAGACGAACAGTGCTCATTTGTCTTGATTGTCCAGTCGCATTGTTCTCACGCTGAGCTTCTTCGGTTTCAGGGTCTGCGCTTCCCCTCGTCTCATCTGGCTGCTCTGAAACAGCTGCTGAGCGGCGAGCGCATCCCGGCTGTGCAGCTGCAGCTCCTGCAGGATGAAGATAAAGTGGGGTTGCTGCTGGGTCTGTGGAGTGAAGGACTACTGCAGGTCTGCCAAACGCCTTAAAGATTGGCTCATGTGCTGCAGCTCATGTTCATCCTCCTCGTGAATGACGCTGCAGCTCTACAGCATCCGTCTTCATCAGCAGCGGCTATGAACATCTTATTGTGACTAACTGTAGCTAAATAAAACAAGTGTCATTATCCAAGCCCTGTGTGAAATATTGTGTAACAAATTCAAACAAACACGTAATGCATTTTACAATTTACATTTATTGTTGAGGTTCTTTTAAAAATGCTGCTCGTGAACACCGCCGTACACATTACATATGTGCGACTCTGAGCACACGTTAGTGTTCCTGAAGGACTCCAGTGACATGACTAAGTTTAACGCAGACCGTCTGAACGCGTTCATCGGCGTGACGCTACAGCTCGAGCCGACACAAAAGGTATCTGTGACTGTTTGGCGGCAGATTAAAGGACGACTCCAGCGTGACTTCACCTGAACATCTGCAGAACGCACATGAGGTTTCTGCTAGTGCAAATGTGCTTCACGGGATAAAAACAAACACGCAGAGCCTCGTTCCTCTGGTTCCTCCGCTTTCACAGTGCAGTTTAAAACAGGACCAGACCGCCTGTTCCCAGAAAACGGCCTAGGATCAGTTATTGGCTTGTAGTTAAACGATTGGTTCTGATCTCAGTTTGGCTTCAGTCCCTGATACGCTCGCGTGCAATCGTGTCCATATCACAGCACATCGACGTCCCAGGTCTGACTGGCGCTGCCGGCGTGAAGCTCTCTCAGGATCAGATGATCTCGGTCAGCGCCGCATCCACCTGAGAGACACACGAGACATTCAGTTCTGACACACACACACACACACACACACATACTTACAAGACACTTAAAATTCTAGTCTAGTTCTGTGCGATTTGTATCAGCTACAGTAATTCCTTAACTGTTGTTTTTATGATATGTGAGCTGACATTATGTATGAGTACACAAAAAACAAAAACACGCCTTGAGAGTAAAAAAAAGCATTCATTGTGTGATGAAGCCTGTTAGACTGCGGTTTCATTTTCCCTATAATATAAAGTAAGGCAAAAGAGAGCCTCTTTGTTTTGTGTTTATAAGATATGATCACACAAGCTAGAGTGCCGTTTTCCTGAATATTAGCGTGAGCGCGATCGTATGTGTGATATTAATTTTATGGCAGTGGCTATTTGGACCAAGTGTAAATAGCATATTTTCTTAGCAATAGAAGCTATTTACACTAAGTGCAAATAGCTATACATTCTATTCATACTATGCTAAAACAGCAGGATTTTCTGCTATTTATTATACTTACTGCAAATAGAGGCAATTATCTGCACTTCAGTATTGTAATTTATTATAAAACAGCATGCAATAATAACATTAAGTGCAAATTGTTGTAATTCAAATTATTAAATAATGCTGCCTTATTGGGAAAATAACACCTACCCTAGCCCTAAGTGCTACTTTTTCACCTTTTTTGATTATTTCCTTCATTTTTATTAAAAAAAAAAAAATGCCTTTCCTATATGACATTTGAAAAAAAAAAAAAGTTTGCCAAAAGGCGGATTCAAACCCGGGTCGATTGTGTTGAAAAGAGTACAACACGTTACACCACCTGCGCCACTGGAGCTGGTGTTTAATGACTGTATTTTGTTGTGTAGACTAGCCCAATCACACGTTGGTGGGCGGAGCTAGTATAAATAGCCTCTGCCAACAAAGCAGGCTATTTGCACTCAGTTTAAATAGACACTCCATATTTGTCTCATATTTATTTAAGTTCAACAGTTCTGTTATTTCCTGTTTCTGCAGGTTTTATGAATTTTTAAAGATCTTTTTAAGACTAATTTCATTTAAGAAAATGTAAGGAATAGACTGAAAGGAACACAATATATCATTATGTCTCAATGTAAATGTCTAGGGAGCACAACAAGTTTATTAGCGGAACTTCATAGATTGGAATGACAGCATCCTACAGACATGACATTACTTTTTAATTAATTTTATAAAAATAGCTTGAACACCTCTGACTGTATTATGGAAAACATTTTTCTGTAGCTTTGATTACACTGCAAAAAAAAAAAAAAAGTTCTTTCTCAGTATTTTTGTCTTGTTTTCCAGTGCAAATGTGTAAAATCTCTTTTGCAAATTCTGAAATCAGGATACAAAAACAACATCAGAGATCTTGTTTCTAAAAAAAATGATCGAAAACAAGTGAATTTATGATAATTAGAACATGGAGTCAGAGAATCAACTTCCTCGTTGACATATTTGATTTTACATAAACGCATTTTATTTTGTTCAGTTTCTCAGAAAAAAATTATTTGCATCTCAAGTAAATTTAAGGATGTTTATAAATCTATAATGGAACACAAGACTAAAATACCGACAAAAATATTTAGTTGTATTTTTCTGTTATTTTCAATTATTTAGTTATTCTCATGACATTTTTTTTTTTCAGTGAATGCAACATTTGATGCCACGACTTCGGAAATTCATGCATTTAATTTCAGCTCTGATTTAAGACTTTTTAAGGCCTTCATTTGAGAAAGGGTGAATTCAGACCTTTTTAAGACCTGCAGAAGACGGCTAATAAATGTGACACACTCCGCTGGGTTACTGAGAACATCCACGTACCTTTGAGGTCCAGTGCCAGGCTGCGATTTAAATGAGAGCAGATGCTTCCATCCTCATTGAGACTCCAGCGCTGGTTGACGCGCCCGTGCTCTTCCCATAATGCCACTGGGGCTCCGGCACAGGCCTTGGCCCCGATCACAGACAGACAGCCCCTCTGCGCCTGTAGAAACACACACCGGCTGAACTACAGCATTCATGCTCCTGGACGGTTCTGATGTCTGACATCACTATCTGCTGTCTTCAACTGATGAACTGTAAAAAGCTGATCTGACTTGAGCTGAATAATGACACATAACGTGGCTTAGAGTGGCTGTACAGCAGAATCTCACTGTTTGTCACTGTGAAGCTGCTTTGAAGCCATCAGTGTCTTAGAAATAAAAGTGACAGCTTGTTTTTTGCATATTTTTTTCATCAGACACCATCCAGATCCTCTCGACAGACGTGGCCCGTGTTCTCCTCAGATACCGTTGCTCCTTTACGCTTAAGGAAGATTAAGGAAAACAGTCTGACACCGGGGTATAACGAGCACACTCGCGCCCTAAAGAGGGCAGCTCGGAAAATAAAGCGCAGCTGGAGGAAAACAAATCTAGAGGGATTTCGTACTGCATGGCGTGAATGTACCCTATCCTACAGAAAAGCATTTAAAACTGCTAGATCTGATTTCTTGCTAGATCTGATTTCTTGTGATTTCTTGACTTCTTGTCATCTCTTTTAGAAGAAACCAAACATAACCCTGCGTATTTATTCAACACAGTGGCTTAACTAAAGAAAAATAAAGCATCAACCGGCGTTGACTTTTCCCAGCTTTACTTCCAAGACTGATACTATAAGAGATAAAATCGTAACCATGCAGCCGTCAGCTACAGTATCGCATCAGATCTCCTGAGGAACAATTCCACTCATTCTCTACTATAGGAGAGGAAGAACTGTACAATATTGTTAAATCATCTAAACCAACAACATGTATGTTAGACCCTATTCCATCTAAGCTACTAAAAGAGATGCTTCCAGATCTCATAGATCCTCTTCTGAATATTATTAATTCACCATTGTCATTAGGATATGTCCCCAAAACCTTCAAACTGGCAGTTACTAAGCCTCTCATTAAACTTGACCCCAACGAGTTAATTAATTATAAACCGCTCTCGAATCTTCCTTTTCTGTCAAAGATACTAGAAAAGGTAGTATCCTCACAATTATGTGTGAGAAAAATGGTATCTGTGACGATTTCCAGTCAGGCTTTAGACCGTACCATAGTACTGAGACTGCTCTTATTAGAGTCACAAATGATCTGCTCTTTTCATCCAATCACGGTTGTATCTCTCTGTTAGTGCTACTGGATCTTAGTGCTGCGTTTGACAGCATTGACCACAACATTTTTTTTTGAAATAACTAGAAAATTATGTTGGCATTAGTGGTAGTGCATTGGCATGGTTCAAATCAAACTTATCTGACCGCCATCAATTCGCGGCAGTGAATAAAGAGGTATCATATCGATCACAAGTGCAGTATGGAGTACCACAAGGCTCAGTACTAGGGCCATTACTTTTTACGCTTTACATGTTAAAGGTCATTGCACACTGAGTCCGAAATTTTTGTACGCATTTTTCATATTGGTCATCCTTTCCTATCAACGTGGCCCGGCGAAATACCAATTTGAACGGAATGCATAATTGATATAAAAAAAACTGGATGACGAGTAATTTCTTACTGCTAAATTCTGAGAGAACAGAGGTGTTAATTATCAGAACTAAAACCTCCGCGTGTAATAACCCCACTGTCTAATACTTGATGGCTTAATCAGTTAGGATCCTAGGTGTGCTATTTGATCGCAATCTTTCCTTTGAAAGCCACATCTCTAGCATCTGCAAAACCGCATTTTTCCATCTCAAAAATATATTGGAATCTTGACCTATGTCAAATGCAGAAACGTTAATTCATGCAATCATGACCTTGAGGACAGATTATTGTAATGCTTTATTGGGTGGTTGTTCTGCTCACTTAATAAACAAAGTCCAGCTGGTCCAAAATGCAGCAGCTAGAGTTCTTACTAGAACCAGAAAGTATGATCATATTAGCCCGGTTCTGTCAACACTGCACTGGCTCCCTATTAAACATCGTATAGAATTTAAAATCTTGCTAATTACTTATAAAATCTTAAATGGTTTAGCTCCTTGGTACCTGAGCGAGCTCTTATCGCATTAAAGTCCCTCATGCCCGCTGCGTTCCCAAAACTCTGGCAATTTGATAATACCGAGAATATCAAAATCAGCCGTGGGCGGCAGATCATTTTCTTATCTAGCGCCCAAACTCTGGAACAATCTACCCTACACCGTTCGGGACGCAGACACACTCTGTCAGTTTAACCTAGGCTGCATTAATTAGGTCAACAGGAACCAGGAACACTTCCCATAACACCCAATGTATCTGTTGCATCGTAAGAAGAATGGCATCTATGTTAATATTAGCCTGTTTCGTTCTTATTCCAAGGTCACTGTAGCCACCAGATCCAGTCTGTATCCAGATCAGATGGTGGATCAGCATCTAGAGATGACCTCCACAGCCCTGAATGTCAGCGGAGAGCATGTCAACTAGATGAGCCCTAGAGACGGATCCCCAGTGAAGACCTCGTCACCTAGACGGCCATCGGCACAAGAGCACGGGAATCTGATCAGTCCTCTGCACAATCTGACTTTTCTGTAACATTTCCAACTGCTGGTTCGTCTGGCCGGAGGAGAACTGGCCCCCCGACTGAACTTGGTTTCTCCCAAGTTTTTTTTCTCCATTTCTGTCACCGATGGAGTTTTGGTTCCTTGCCGCTGTCGCCTCCGGCTTGCTTAGTTGACGACACTTAATTTCCAGCGAAATATTATTTGAACTGAACGAAGCTAGATGATGACATCACTGAATCAATGATGAACTGCCTTTAACTGAAAATTGAGTGTTTACTGTTGCTCTTTTTCATTATTGACACACTATTTTCCTATTTAACACTGTAAAGCCGTTTTGGCACAATCTGTATTGTTAAAAACGCTACATAAACAAAGGTGACTTGACTCACTGACCATGTTCTTCAGGAGGCCGTCAGTGAAGATCCAGCGCTGCGTGTCCAGCGATCGATCGGCGGGACTCAGGAAGAGTTTGGCTGGAAAGGACCCGTCTGAAACGCTTTCGCTGGTCAGAACCGAACCCAGAGCGCGGCTCCGCAGCTGGACGAACGCTTTGGGCTGAAGAGAAACACAGGAACAAATGTGCACACACAGCAGTGGGTTTGTTCAAAGCTTTGCTGGCCATTTGACAGAAGGACATTAGAATCCTATTTTATCTGCTTGGTGTTTGCCGATTTTATTTAAGATTTCATTTAAAAACTATTAGAGAATTGCATAACACGTCTTATTTAAACTACTGATAGGAAAGGAATCACAGAAGCTTGACCAAAAAACTGCTTGAACTTTCGAAAAAAACCCACTGGTCTGATAGCTTTAAAGGGACAGTAAACCCAAAAATGAGAATTCTTCTGTTGAACACAAAAGAAGATATTTTGAAGAATGTTGGTATCCAAACAGCTGCAGTAGCCATTGACTTTCACAGTATAAAAACAAATCACTGTGGAAGTCAAAGGGGACCAGCAACTGTATGTTTCCTAACATTCTTCAAAATATCTTCTTAGAAGAAAGACATTCATACAGGTTTATTTAATACAAGATGAAAAACAGTGATGTTTGATTGGTGGAAAGACTTCTGAAGACTGTAAATAATTACAGGCTCCCACAATATAAAGTGATATCAACCTGTTGCATCCATTATTATCATTATTAATCTTATCAAAATGTCTGTTTGTGCAGCGCTGAAATTAAAAGCGCATTGATTTTAACATCAGATGTTCAGCTGCTTGGATCGTAGACAGGACAGGAATCCTAAATCAAGTTTTGTTTCTGTAACAAACTCCCGGATTCACTAGGAAACTACAACCAGATGACGCAAGTTTATTAAACGAATCACTTGAGTGACTCAATGAATCTCTTATTCTATACTTTGGTTATGATGAGAGCGGATTTCTTCTTTGCCGTTGACTGGCCAATGCATTCACGTCTGTGATTGGTCACAATGCCTAACGCTGCAAAAAAACATGATGTGAAGCTGTACATCCACATCCACACAGAAGCTGAAATCAGCACCGTTCACGATTAGCTGACTGTGATTATTTTTAGCTGAGCTGGTGATGAGCTGAAGGCTGACCTGTTTGAGAGGCTTCAGTGACCCGATCGTATCCCAGCCGCTGTGTTCCACCCAAACCGGATATCCTCCCGGCTTCAGCAGCATCTGACGGCCCTTAAAACGAGCGTATTCGTACGCCACCCACCTGTGAGACGACAGGCGTGTTGATCACTGATTCTCAGGATGTTTACGCAGTAACAGCGAGTGATAATGAGCTCTTACAGGCCGCTGTGGACTCTCACAGACTGGATGAAGTGGCGGCTCAGGTTCTCCGAGTCTGAACACACGGTTTCTTCAAGCCCCTTAAAACCGCTGAGAGAAAACAGACTCACGGACGGCTCTGCGAAACTCTGAACGGAACGACAGAGAAACACTAACTCAGGATTTCTGCAGGTTTTATGAAGGCAAACTGAAGACTTTTTAGGAGCAAGCCAAGAAAATTTAAGCAAGAAATTGAAGGGAACACATTACGTCAAAATAATCTCTAAATGTAAATGTCTTATGTTAGCAGCACTTCAAACGTTTGAAAATACAACTTCCAACAGATCTCCATTACTTTTTAATGTATTTTACAACAAAGACCAGTCATAATATTTATATCATATATAATCATATATATATCATCTGAAAGCTGAATAAATAAGCTTTCCATTGATGTATGGTTTGTTAGGGACAATATTTGGCTGAGATACAACTATTTGAAAATCTGGAATCTGAGGGGGCAAAAAAATCTAAATATTGAGAAAATCACCTTTAAAGTTGTCCAAATGAAGTTCTTAGCAATGCATATTACTAATCAAAAATGAAGTTTTGATATATTTATGGTAGGAAATTTACAAAATATCTACATGGAACATGATCTTTACTTAATATCCTAATGATTTTTGGCTTAAAAGAAAAATTCGTTTTGACCCATATTATGTATTGTTGGCTACTGCTACAAATACACCTGTGATATGTATGACTGGTTTTGTGCTCCAGGGTCACAAATGTTCGAATATCTCTGCTTCAAACACTAGAATATGGAAATAACTTCTAATGTAGCTTTTGATCTCACTGCAAAAAATGATGTTCATCAGTACATCCCAGTGTTTCCAGATTAATTTACTGGAGATGCAAAATAACGTCAGATATGAAGTCAGGGGGCGTCGCTAGGGCTAACCATTGGAGCCCAGAATGTTTTTACTCCAGCCCCGAATGTTTTTTTTTGTTTGTTTGTTTTTGTATGGCCCTATGATTTCCATGGAATTTGTCAAAGTTTCAATGAATTAATCAAAAGTTGGTCATTACACTTACATCAAGTCGCGATATGGACTGGTATCTTTAAATATTATGCCGCAAAAGACTATTTAAATATGAATCCTGCATGTTCTGCGTGTCTTTTTATGAATGAACGGGGCGGACTCGTGGCTTCTTTACTTGTAATACTGATGCGCGTGACGCTCGCAGTGATTGGCACTAAATGAGGACATAAATACATTAACAACATCTCTAGAACTGCTCTGAGAGTCACTTCATGAGCATTTCACTGTTTCATCTGAGTAAAACAAGCGTCAAATATACACACAGAAATTTACAGGTATTTATGGCAACCCGTCAAAAAAGTTCGGTTTAACTTTATTAACCATTCAGTATAATGTACGTGCCTACTACTACTACTACTACCATTAATTAAATTTATACAATTTTTTCACACAATATTTCTTCCATGTTTTAAAAATAGTAAACCCCCTTTATTTGCCAAAAATAAAATATCATTTTCATTAGAAGATCAATGTATTTAATATTTTATACCTTCATTTGATAACCAGAAAAATACACAACACAGAATTTCCATAAGGCTACTGTAAAAAAAAATAGGGCCCTATTTTTGCATGCAACTATATATTTGCTACAGTTATAAATACATCTTCAAATTTATTATTTTATTTGTCTAACATATTTTTGTAAAATTTTGTTATAATACTTTGATATGTTTGCTATTTGCAGTGATTACTATTTACTATTGTGCATAGTGTGACAAGGTCTTTAACCCCCAGTTTAATGCCCCCGGACCCCATCCAGGTTCAACCACCTGTGTCTAACAAAATCTTATGTGAGCATGATGTGAGCTCCCCCCCCAACACCACTCGCCCCTGATGTTTTAAAATCCTAGAAACGCCCCTGTATGAAGTCATGTTTTATGGAAAACTGATCAAAATTAAGTGAATTCATAATTAAAACACAAGCAAATATCAACCAGTGGGCTCAGAAAGATCAACTCAATTGAAAGGGAAAACAAGTTTTTTATTCCCCACTCACAGATATTTGTTCTTGTTTTAATCATAAACTCGCTTCATTCATTCATCTCAAAAACAAGACTTCACATTTTCTTCATTTTGCGTCTTGATTTGTACTGGAAAACAAGACAGAAATACTGCAGAGATTCATGTTTTTACAGTTCATGCAACATGTCATGAGATTTTCTGCTCTGATTTAAGACCTTAGATCAGTTTAGGTGAATTAAGTCTTTTTAGGACCCACTTAAGAAACCCTGTGTACTGATATCACTAGACAAACGTTTATTTCTCGTGTCTCCTGAAAGACTGCGGTGGCTGCTCGTTCTCAGCGACTCACGTATGGAATGGGCTTTAAAGACTTGATGGCTGTTGATGTGCAGCCACAGGAAGTGAGATCAGGGTAAAGCCCCTCCCCCAGGATATACTGGTTACCAGAGTAACGCTCCTCATCAAACAGCAGCCAACTACAAGAGAGAGAAAGAGAAAGAGTGAGACAGTGTGAGAGAGAGAGAGAGAGAGAGAGAGAGAGAGAGAGAGACAAAGAGAGAGCTGCAGTGTTGCCAGATTGGACGGGTTCCCACCCAATTGGGTGGTTTTAAATTTGATTGTGTGGGTGGACAAAATTTGGGCTAGTCTGGGGTCAGTTTGGCATTTTTTTAACTGTCTAAATTGTATAGGCTAACTGATAAACAAACAAATCCAAGTCTGCATGTACAGCATCCAATCAGTCATCACATTACTAAACACACACACACACAACTGTAGAGGCGGCTGACGCTGATGCACAATTCTTGTCACAATTCTGTATTGTTAAAAGCGGTATATAAATAAAGGTGACTTGACTTGATGTTGACATCGCCTGCTACACTTACACTGTGGATCAGCAGACAGACGTGATGATTCATGAATGACAGCGTTTTAGCCCAATAACGGATCCGGTTTTGAATGTATAACTGAATCACGATCAGGGTTGCACGCAAGTTGTACGCAGATCCGCATGCGCGACTAAAATAAGGAAATGCGCTGTGTAAATAAGCTCAGAGCGTGCATTTGCGTACCGACATGTTTGACAGCTGTTAATGCACAATCACCATTTTAGATCAACAAACTATAATACTGTATGAGTTCCACTCGAACTGAAAGCATAATTGTAGGCTAAACACAAACGTACGCTAAAAATGCAAAAATGTGACATTTCATTCACTGACGCTCTACAATCGGCCGCTGACAAACCCACCAAAATAAAAGCTTGCTAATTTTAGGTTTCAAAATAATGAAAATGCATATTTAAAAAAGTAAATATGATCATTTTATATTGGGTTAGTATAAAATAATTGTATTTTTATTTAATACTCTTTTTAATTTAATTTAATTTAATTTTTTTTTATTTTAATACAAAATTACAATTAAATTATAATAGTATTGTCACACTTTATTTTGTTTATTATTTAATAACTAAATAAATAAAGTCCAATTACATTGAATACATTTATATTATTTTTCATCATTACATTTTTTAAGGTTTTAAAAATGATCCTTCTCAACCTTGATTGACAGGTCAATATTCCATCACATTATTTTGACAGTTGGGTGTTTTTTTTGTTGGAGTGGGTGGGTTTTGATGAACTTTTGGGCTGGAAATTGTCCATCCAATCTGGCAACACAGCTGGGCTGAAGAACTACAGCTGAAAGTGTGATTTATAGCTATATTACAGCTATTATAGACCCTCACCTTCCCCGGATCACCCGCAACGACGCAACAGCTGGAACGCCACAGTCGGGAACGTCGCTCTCAAACTCTCGGCTCTCGCCGCCGTACCGCGTCCGGCTGTAGACACGCAGCTGCGCTCAGAGAGAAACACATTAGCGGCACACGCCGGGACTCCACGCCTGTACGTTAGCGGCACGTGAAACGCAAACATACCAAAAACTTTGGTTCCACCATCCGACAGACGTCCTGTGGCAAAATTAAGATGCATCAGTGAAAGTGTGTCATGAACTCAAATGCAAACGCACTCAGTTGACGATACTCACCCTGTGAACGGGCCGCAACGAGCGAGCCGAGCTCCGTCCGTCGCCCCAATCCAGCAGCCCCGGATAACGGCCTTTCTCTAGAACGTACTGCTGTCCCGTGAAACACCTCTCACTGTACGCAACCCACCTGAAACACAACAAACTCCCTGTGTTAAGAGTCGTTCACACCATAACTATAATGTTTTAATAACTCAGGGCTGCAGTTCCTGGAGGGTCAGAGCCGTGTAGAGTTTACCTTATCCACTCTAAATAAACACACCTGATCATGATACTCAAGTCCTTCAGGCTTGCTCGAACACAACATGGTAGTTGTGTTGTAGCAAATTGGAATTAAACTCTCCAGGAACTGAGTTTTGTGCCCCTGTTCTAACCAGAGGCAGCGCTAGGGGCTGAAGCTCCAGATGTTTTTAATCACCATGTCTTGTGTGCATCAAGATTGAGTTTTCATGCGCATTAAACTTATTTCTATTAAAACAGCAAAATTCAGCTGCTTCAGGTATCTCTAGCTTACTGTAGCCTATAAATTCATATATCTTACCATCTGTCAAAATTAGATTACTGTTGCTGTATAGCAACAATACAGATTTTCAATCATGGTATTACGCACAGATTTTCTAGGACTCACGTATTTAGAACGATACGATTAGTAAGCGTTTAGCATGGTCTGTGATAGACTTTACTAAGAGTCAGCGCAACAGCGCAATTCGTTCCTGAATGAAACGGCCGTTTTGACGAATCGACTGAATAAATGACTCAACGACTCCGTCATTAAGACAGCGGCTTGCTGCCACCTACTGGAAATTTGAGTCTCATGTTTAAAAGTATCATTCTTTTTACATTTCACATTTCTGTGTTCTAAAATTTATATTCAAAAAAAATTCATAATGCAGTTTGTAAATTTTAATTAATTACACTTGTCTCTTAAAAAAAAACATCCCCTATCCCGTGTATTCTGATAGAAACATTAATGTCTCTGGGCTAAGCCCCGAATATCCACTCACCCTAGAACCGCCTCTGGTTTTAACTCAAAGAATAAGTCCACACCACAGTTATAACAAGGGCTTTCGCACCAGGTAGTTACAGGAAACAAGCCACCAGGTCACTCCCCCGGGAACTGAACTTTCCCCTAAGGCCATTTTCCTGGTTGAATTCACAAGTGACGTCAGTTAAGCGCCAACAGCTAGAGGACGGAGAAGTGTCAGGACCTCAGCATCAGTCCGTCTATCGCTGTTTTCCATGTTTGTGGATTAATTATATGTAAACTGTGCGTTTACACAGCTTTATAAATATGGCAAGTGGCGGTGTTTGGTATGTCATGAATTCAGCCAATCAGCATTCAGTTGTCACAGGTGGTTCCATACTCGGAATTAGTGCACTGCACACAGATAGCAGCGAGTAGTAAACAAACAAACAAACACGCACGCACTGTGAACACACACCCGGAGCAGTGGGCAGCCGCTTTTGGGGAGCAGTTGGGGGTTCGGCGCCTTGCTCATAGGTTTCACCTCAATCGCGGTGTGCATTCACTCCCCCCACCTACAATCCCTACCTGTACAGAGACTCGAACTCGCAACCTGTGGGTTACAAGTCCGACTCTCTAACTATTAGGCCATGACCGCCCCGTTGCACTATCGTCCTGGGTTAGGCTGTATTCTGAAGCAGGAGCTAATTTACTGGCGTTCCTCTAACTCAACTCGTTCCCAGCTCCTGCAGTGCAAACAAACCAAAACGTGTGAACTTCTGCCAATAGTTACAGGAGCTTTAAAAATATTCCTCCGGTGTGAAAGCCCATATTGATAACTATAACGATAACTATAAAGTTTTAATATATCGCTAATATAGTTATCGTTCTTGGTGTGAACAGGGAACTTTACTGGCTGTGATTCTTATCGCGTGGATGAAATGTGGCCTCACGCTCCGCTCTTCACGGAGATGCCGTCGGTTTCCTGCAGATCAGGAATCTCCTGATGAATGTCGATTTCCTCATCAGAGATCTTCCGACTCACTGCCGGCTCCAGGAAATCCTGCGGGAAAGACCGACACTTGCGTTACAGCCCGTCGGCGAACCCGCGATGAACTGCTACGATCATTCTGTTATGCAGTGATTCTCATTTTCATATTCTCATGTTTAGTTACAAAACACATCAACATTATTAAATAACGCGCTGGTCTTTAGCACCATTTTGACCTGCTAAAAAAAAAAAAAAAAAAAAAAAAGTGACACTGTTCTGCAAACGTTTGAGGACAAAGTGAACATCTGCAGTGATTCTGCTGTCAAACACTGACGTTCAGAGCAGACCGCTGGCTCACACCTGTACCATACAGTGCGTGAAACTCGAGCAGAGAAGAGACGGAGACTCACGGTCTGAATGCAGCGCAGCGACTGGATCGACAGCTCCGTCCCGCCAAACAGTCGTGTACAGTCGGCATATTCACCCTCCTCCAGCACGCACTGATGACCTCTGAACCCTTCACTGGAGAACGCCACCCATCTAACACACACACACACACACACACACACACACACACACACACACACACACACACACATCAGCCGTCTGCTGCCTAAAGGGACACACACATCTGGCGAGAAGCGCTACGACACACTTTTAACTTTCAAACACATTGTTTTCGGATGTTTGTACACCTGTGACTCAATCCTCACAGTTTTTTATTACATTACAGTATATTTGTGACCCTGGACCAGAAAACCAGTCATATGGGTCAATTTTTTGAAACTGAGATGTACACATCATTTGAAAGTTGAATAAATAAGTTTTCCACTGATGCATGGTTTGTTAGGACAGGACAATATTTGGCTGAGATATCTGGAATCTGAAGGTGCAAAAAAATCTAAATATTGAGAAAATCACCTTCAAAGTTGTCCAAATGAAGTTCTTAGCAATGCAAGTTCTTAAGTTTTGATATATTCACGGTAGAAAATTTACAAATGATCTTAATGGAACATGATCTTTACTTAATATCCTAATGATTTTTGGCATAAAAGAAAAATTGATCATTTTGACCCACACAATGTATTGTTGGCTATTGCCACAGATATACTAGTGCTACTGGTTTTGTGCTCCAGGTTCACATTTGTTTCAAATCACTGCTAACGCACATGACGACTTCACTCTAAACTGGAGGTTTTTGCACAGAAAAGCTCTGACTTTCTGTGGCTTGAATATACTGTGCATAAGATGCGTAAACCAGGACCACAGGCTTTGATCTGGGTCGCCATGCCAGATCATGGCATAAAAATAAGAAACTTTTACCATTTACCACTGTTCCGTTTTGCATTGAAATTTAGATAATATAGAGGAAATTACTTTTCTTATAATTACATTTTATTACAATTACATAATGCCAATTTAGGTCAATCAATTACCAAGCAATGTTTAATTTTGTTCCGTCTGTGATGTAAAAAGTTGCCAAAAACACTTAAGCAAAACATGTTCAGGGGTAGTTTGGGTCAATATCTGTCCATTTTTGGATATAATATGTCACAGTTTACTTCACTTTGTTATCCTCACTTACATAAATGAACTATAGTGTCCTGCACCCTCAAGTAAAAATTACAAATATCCAAAATTACATCTGGTGTCTCAATCATTTTTGTTTGACTGCATAATTTTTTTTTATATTAATTTTTATATAATTTACTTTTGTCTCTTTATAGTCGAAGTTTGGGCGTTTCTGGTCTATTTGTGTTATATAGAGATGATAATACAGTCTTTCCACTTGTGCTGTTTTTCAAACACCTAAATTCATCCATGTTATTTCGTTAATTGTTGCAGTGAACTTTTGCCCGTTTGGTGATTCGAAAACGTGCACACGTGTCTGGTGTGCGATACCACGAGTCGTTCTAGAGGTGACGCGGCGCTTCTCGTCCGGTGTGCGTCCGTCTCAAGACACCAAAATGACCACATCTGTAAATGTATCGCATGATCGCTGGTCTCAGCGGCAAAGACACGCACATCCCACCCGTGACGCGCAGAGATGAAGCGGAGTCCGTCAGACGGGGATCGTGATCCGGCAGCTCCCTGAACAGACCCTGGAACTGAGGCTTCTCGAACAACACCACCTACACAAGAGACACAGCAATCACATCCACTGATCCAAGAACAGCTCTGAACATCAGCGCGTTTGTGGTGTCCGTCAGTCCGTCTCACCTTTGGGTCCAACGGCCTCGTCACCCGCAGCCCACCCTGCGTCAGCAACACAGCAGACGTTAGTTTGAAAAGCACGAAACGCTCGTGTCAGATCGCACTGGAATGAGCGCTGCATACGTACCATTTTTAACGGCCGGAGACTCTTCACGCAGGACAGGAGGGTGTTCTGGAGCAGCGGCGTGGCTCTCGCGTCTGTTTCCAGAACGGCGGATCTGCCGCTGAATCCAGGCTGCTCGCAAACCAACCAGCTGCACACATATTTAGGGAACAAAATTAACCACTGCCAGCACAACAACGGCTGTTTTTAACGTCTTACTGAAGAGAAAGAAATGTCAAGACATTAAGAAAAAACGAAATCCACATCAACAAGCTCAAAACAAATCATTTTTTTGACATTTTAGTCTGGTGTGATGTCAGGCTTCGCCCTACCATCCGGTCCTGACGCAGAGCTCAGAGAGGAGCACGGGGCCGCGCCGCTCCGTCAGGTCTGTCGCGGAATACAGACGGAGGGTCTGAGAGGAGCTGGGATACAGATGGATCTCTGGAACACTGTCGTCCTGCACACAACAACACGAAATGCTTCATTGCGCTGCTGAATGAAGAAAACACCGGCATGAACTCCATCAAAGCTCATGAACACAGAGTGAACACGCATCCTGATGAGACGACTGACCCAGCAGTAGCATGAGAACTGCATGAAACGCAGAGATAAATGGAAATGATGTATGCTTTACAGTATTTCCTTCCTTCCAAAAACAAACAAAAAAAAAAAAACCCTTTTCAACCCCCCCTGAGGCAAAGATGACGCAAATATGGGCCAAAAAGACAAAAAAAATAGCAGAAGAATTCAGAATTTTCAAATTTTGTGGTATGTTACTTGTTTTTTTTTCCCCTCTGCTGCGTTTATCCTCGGGTTATTGCCTTGTTAGCACTCCTGAGCAGAATTAGCACTGCTTTTTGCTGGGTTAAGTCAGAGTCAAGTTACAGAGGGGTAAAAATGACTTCTGAAAGATGGCATTATCTTATTGTTACACAGAGATTGGTGGCTCTATTAGTAAAATCTGTTGACTGACTTTATCAATCTTTGTTGCATTATGTGCCAATGGTGACCAGCCAAAAATGGGAAAACAGCACTTTTAAAGTTTTTCTCTCCGAAGTTTGAATGCCTGTAACTCAAGAGGTATTAAAGATATCTTAATGCCCTTTTAGATATTGGGTCTTAACAAACTTTCCTTTTGGCATCTTTATTTTAAGGCCCTATGAGATTCAGCTCCAGAGATATCGACATTTTTAAATGGCTCCAGGAAAAAATTAACCTTTTTTAGTGGTCAAAAACCAAATGCGGCAAAACAAGATACAATTCTAATTTCAACATTATTTCTTCTTCGGACATTGTTCTTAAAATAAAGTAAGCATCAGCTGCAAACAAACTGACCAAAATTTGGTCTTTAACCACTAAAAATGTGTAATATTCAACAATCAAGCCTCACTGAGATCCCCATATCTGTGGGACTGAATGACGTAGGGACTTGAAAATGAAGATTCTAAAAGAAACGTTTATGAAGAGCTAGAATCTAAAATCATATTGCGATATCTTTAGTACTTCTTGAGTTATAGGCACACAAACTTTGGAAAAAGAATATTTATGGCACTCAGACAGGTGTGTTCAATGCAGTTGTCTTGACAGAAAGAAACAGAGGATACATCTCTAGTTTTAACATTACTTGTACATTCTTCTTTAAAAGAAAAGTTTTATATGACCCACATTTGGTTTTTGACCACTGAAAACGTGTAAATTTTAACGATTTACTCCTGGAGCCATACTGAAATTCCAATATCTCTGGAACCCATATAAGACCCAATATCTATAAGGGCATTAAGATATCTTTAATACTTCCATAAAAACTTTGGAGAAAAACTTTAAAAGTGCCGTTTCCCCATTTTTGACTGGTCACCATTGGCACATAATGCAACAAAGATTGATAAAATCAACAGATTTTACTACCACTCTCTGTGTAAATACAACATCATGACGCTGGCATCTTTCCGATGTTATTTTTACTCCCCTATAACTTGATTCTGAATTTCAGGTGAAAACTGCCACTTTGACCTCCCTCAACAAAATAGTGGTTTACTCAGTAAATATTAATCAGTGATGTTTAATATTTTGGCTTTCATTTCTATACACGTCTATCTCTCTTCAGAAAAAAATATCAAAAATTTGAGCCGGGAATGTTTTTGATATTTGTTCGATTTGACATGGAATGACCCTATATAGGTACGGTGCTGGAATACAAATTAAATTATTAAATGGAACACCTCTTGCCTCATTAAATATTCACATGCACTGTACAATCACAACAACTTATGTGCTGTTTTTTGATTCCTTCAATAATTATTTAATTAATAGATTAAGTGAATCGACATGCTTTACAGCTGAATTTGAATTGGTCTTCTGTTTGGTGAAGTTTGCACCTTTGATTCTTAATTTTCCTGCTTATTACTGTTTGAAACAATCGGTAGTGTATTAAGCACTACAGAAATACAGATATGTCTGTTCATAAGGAGATTTAGCATATACATACAAGGTGGCTAGTTGTGTATCAACTTTTGAGAGAATCCGCCACAAGGTGGTGCAATAAGCTATCAATCTGCATTCACTGAAGTCTGTTGGTGGGCATAGCTTGTACTGACAGATTTCTCACAAGAAACACCACAAGAGATCACAGATCACAGCAGTGTTTCAGTGCCGGTACCATCTGTGTACAGAAACATTTCCAGAAATGTATATGAAGTAAATGTACTCTAAGTGACACAGAGACAGACGGCTCCTTATACCTTCAGCAGCGTCCGGAGGGAGCCCACAGACAGCGCGTCACCGAGATCAGGCCTGTTGGGCTCTGTGGTCTCCTTCAGGTCCTGCTGAGATCCTCCGCTGGTCTTCACAGTCTGACCCTCCTCCAGAAGAACACACGAGCCACGGTACCACGGATCCACATAGAGCAGCCAACTAAACACACGCAAACACAGTTTCAACATCCATCACCGTCTTAACAAGCCAACGCAACAAATGTCTCAAACACACAGAATTTCAAGGACATTGCCGTAGAGACCAGCAGAGTCTCAGACTCTCTGTCTGAAGGAACGGAACAGAGAAGTGAACAGGAAGTGATTGAACACAAAGCATTAAGAAACACACAGAAGACAGGAACAACTCAGAACTCGCCACAAAAGAAGTTAAACAAATATTTTATGTAAAATTTTTGTCAAAGATATGATTTGACGGGACAAGTTTATGAAAAACAAGGGAAAAACATCCCTCGTGTGATTTTCACGCGTGTTTGAGTGCTGCTGAATAATGGAGAAGGCAGGCGAGTCTGTGGACATGCATTAGCAAAACGACATTGCATAAGCTTTCAGCACTCAAAAAATGGAGGCACAATGACTTCATCTATTAGACATGAGCTACAGCACTCTTATACACACACAAACACTGTGTCTCTCTAAGAGCCAATGGGAGTCCACTAAGACACTAAATTATGAGCTCATTTCTAAGACAACAGCACAACTGGACTGTTACGGCTCACATCCATAAAAAAAATCATTACCAACTCATTGCAACTCTGACTCGGCCAGGAAACTGACTGCCTGCCAGCTGTGTGTGTGTATTGTGTAAGCACTGTAGTGAGGTGTATTATCTTATGAAAGTAAACGTGACTACCATCCTCTCAGCGCATGAAGCGTTCCTCTGTGAGCAAACAGATCCCTCCCAGCATCCTCCACGTCATCGCAGATTTGTCTTCTCTCGCCGCTCAGCGACTGACTCTCGTAGATGAGCACCTGTGTTTATATGGAGACATCAGCGACAGGGAAAAGACCCTTGTGGACACATAGGTTAGTACAGTGCTACCATTATACTCCCGAAACTAAGACACTGGCACAATCTGAACAAACAAAGACAATGAGGATATGGCTGTAGAGCTGCAAAATGTATGACTGTAGAGCACTACATTGGCAAGCTGAGAGTGGAATGGATTTGTTATTGCAGTGCCAAGACATCACCGACATTGGTAACATTACAAATGTGATTCAACATTCTACAGTTAGAGTCCTGGAACAAAGCCCCACTGGGCAATGCAAAGACAATGCGAAAAGCAGTTTAAAAGCTCAAGTGCTCAAACTAAACAGACCGCCATTCGTATGAGTTGAGTTGAACTTACTGCTGTAGGTCTAGGGTTGACCTTTCCAAACCCTCCGATCTCTCCCTGTGAGGACATTAAAGCTTGTTAACATAAGTGTAAGCATATCTCAATCTATCTCAACCAAAGATCTTCAAGCCTCAACCTGGGGACCCACTGTCCTGCAGAGCTTAGCTGCAACCCTAATCAAGCACACCTGAACCAGCTCATCAGGATCAGGCCAGGGGTGCTGGAGCAGGTTGGAAATAAACTGCAGGACAGTGAGTCTCCAGGAGCAGGGTTGAAGACCTAGGTTCTAGACCAAATTCGGACCTGGAGGGCCGGTGTCCTGCAGAGTTTAGCTCCAATTTGCTTCAACACACCTGCTAGGAAGTTTCTAGCATGCTTAGTAAGAGCTTGATTAGCTTGTTCAGGTGTGTCTAATTGGGGTTGGAGCTAAACTCTGCAGCGAACCGGCCCTCCAGGACCGAGTTTTGGCACTCCTGTTCTAGACTAAGAATCAGACTCTGCTTACCGTAACCACTGTGTTGCCTGCACTAGGACACATGCATTCAGTGTCTTCAGATTCTTCATCACCTGATGGCATTATCCTAGACTTCAAGTACTGATAGAAAGGCGTATCGGCATTCTTTCCGACGTTACCCAGCGTGCCGTCACAGTCCCGTTCCTCCTGCATTCCGTCCGGAGTGTCACTAGCAGTCTCGTGTTCCGGTTCGGCCGCAGTGAGCTGGTGGCTCTGTAGAATGCTGGGGTTCTCATCATCGTCCTCACTGTCGTCTCCGCAGGAGTAGCGATTGCTCTGCGGTGCCTGGACGGACTCCTCGACTGAACTGCAGATCACACTGGACTGCAGCTTTTCGCTGACCGACTGCAGGAGGGAGAGGATGGACGACGCCGGCTGCTCCACGCTCCTCTGCTCCTCTTCTGTAGCTGGAGGAACCTGCAGTGTCTCCGGCCCTGAAGCCTCCTCACGGCCAAACTCCTCCTCGTAGATGGGGGACAAGGAGAAAGGGTATGCTTTGGCTCGACGCGTGCTGGGACTGTGCATGGGCCCCGTATCGTTCACGAACACCATGTCACTCTCTTCCTCCTCGCTGATGATGGCGAAGCCTCCGTCGACCTGGTGGAGATCAAGATCGTGAAATCGGGAGTGTTGGGGAACAACGGCCGCAGTTCTGCTGGAACTGTCCACGGGGTCAAGGTGAATTCTACGGCCTGAAACTGACACGACTGACGTTCCAGCATCTGCTCGATTCACGCTGAGCTCTGTCTTGAAATGCTCGTCAAGCGCCGCAGGGCTCAGGCTTTGGTCTTCGGTGACTTCGCAGCAGACCGCTCGAACCGAGGCCCACTGAGAAGGATGGAGCCCTCCAGAATATTGGACTTCACCCACGGATGGCAAGACACGTGAATCTATTCCAGCCCGAGACACTTGGCAGACCTGCTCTTCACTGCCTGAAGAAGGTGCTTCAGACTGCTCAGATTTATGGCTTTGTGTAGCTGGTGGCTGCTGTGTGATTCCTGACATCATATCCAAATCCGTCATATCAGGTGAAAGACTGCGGTTAACAGGTTCTGACTTTCCCATTACACTGAGAGTTTGGCTTTGTCGTGGACTCTCCTGATGGCCTGATGGAGCAGTGCCACAAGAACCATTCAGGCTGAGTCTACAGTTATTGCTCGTTGCATTGTCTTTGGCTGTATCCTGAGGTCTCTCTTCCCCTCTAACCCACTCCGCTTCGCATATGGAGACGTCACCCGTGTGCTGCTCATCCCAGAGAGACTCCTCCTTATGACTGTGGACATTTGGGGATAATAGCTCATCAGCAGCAGCAGCACTGAGCAGAGAGTTTCTCCCACTGCTCTTATGGGAAGCAGTTGCATCCTCCTTTTCTTCAAAGAGATATTCAAGAATGGCCTGATTCTCATTCTGAGAGCCGATTGGACCGCTGGTAGCGGTGACATCAGAGGCCACGCCCACGATGCACCTGATGTCCGTGTCAGAGCCAGCGATTGACTCGTACCCTGAGGAAGGCGGCGACCTGCTGCAGTCCACGTGGCCTCCTAGTGTTTCCTCGAGAACAACAGACAGCGTGTGGTCTGTCAACATCCCGCGAAACTGATGCTCTGCGTTAGTGCCTCCATCTCCACGACCATCTTCAAACAGCAGTGCCTCTGAGCCTTCGTTAGGTTTGCAAGTTAACAGGACGCCAGGCTCCGTCTCAGATGCGTCCATCTTGTGCAGGGCAGCGACGGCATTTGTCAGGATGCTATCCACCATCTTTTTAGACTCCATTCGCAGGACCTCTTCATCCATCCCAGAATCCACCCCAGCCCGTTTCAGCTGAACGTCCTCAAGAGTCCAGCACGTCTGAGAATCAGGGGCTAGACCATCTGTTCTGTCTGCAATTAAAGATGGCTTTTGTTGCTTTGAGCTCTGCTCTTGAGCGGGAACCGCGTCGTGATGGTCTATGTTGATGACTGAAACCATAAGATCTTCATTGTCGCCTGATGACGTCTCTAGCGCAGCGTTCTCGAGATGCTCAGGTCCGCTCTTAACCGGGTCATTCGGTGGACTCTGTTCCGCTTGAGTACTTTGGAAGGCCGAGTCCGTCTCTACGCAGGTAAGCAACGAACCAGAGCCTGCAACATCAGGGAGTTGGTGTGCTGGAGTTAGTTCCGATTCAACAGCGGAAACCTGGTCTGATAAGACACTCTGTGCCGACGCGACGTCTACCTGCTGTGTCTGTGAAGAAGATGCGGCAGTGGGATTTTCCTGACCATCAGAGCTCATGGTGTTTACGGCGCAAGAGGAAATCTCTTTGTCCTCATGGCCGTCGGGTTGTGTAGCCTCTTCTCCCTCAGAGATTGGCGAATGAAGCTCGACGCGATGCTTCTTCTTTGGTTTCCTGACTTCCCTCAATCCACGGTACGTGCCGTAAGTCACTACAGGAGGACAGGCTAGATCATAACGTCTCTTGTCCTCCAAGCACTCTTTGGCATCGATGTTTACGGCATCACTCCTATCTTCCTCAGTCTGCTCCTCTGAACTGTGGAAGGAAAACAGAAGAAAGGCAAAGTGAAGCCTTTATGTTAGGATACACATCTCAACACACAAGATCCATTAATGCACACACTTGTGACGTCTGAAGCACTCTCTGTGTGTCATACGGCTGTTATGTAAAAGCAGGAACTAAAACAACCATTTCAGAACATTCTCATGAAATATTCATAAACGGCATCAACACAAAGCACCTACAGTACAGAAAGCCAGCCCCGGGTCGCCCTCACAGGTGACAAAACATTTAGAAAGTACTGCTGATGTACACGGTCACAGAAACAGCAGACAAGCAACTGCTGATAAAGATGATGACTGACGGTCAAGGTCCTTTCATTTAATAACATTTAAAAACAACAGACATCGTACCAAAGTGCCGTGCAATGCAAATAAATGCATAAAATACTAGGTAAAACAAGTTCAATAAGAGCATTACAAACTAAACACATAAAACACCCTATACATTTCAATATGAAAGGCAATGAAGAAAAAATTTCGTTGGGATGAGCTCAAAGACAGAACGCGCAAATGACATGACGGAAGAACTGCAGACCTGACGGTGCTCTCATGGAAGCATAGACATATATGGGAGTGTAATATAAATAACTGCAGAGTGAAAAGGCAAAGTGGTTAATACTAAACATTTCATCAGGAATCTAGAGCTCATTCTACAGCCGTCCCAATATAGTCTTGAGAAAAGAACATTTTCCCAGCAGCTCTAACAACACCCTTAGATCTAAAGCCAACTGGGATATAAATACGGTTTAAAAATAAAAGTGCGAGCTCAAGTAAGACAATGAAAGAACTGAGGTGTTTCTATTTTTGGACTCACTAATATTATGCAAGAGACACGCAAGGCTTTTCAGTGGTCTTCTGTTTCTCCATCCTCCAAGAAGAGATGGTCTATTTCGTGACACGTCTAACTATTTACATGTTTTTTCTAAAAATACCACTAGCAGCACTAAACAGAATCACAATAATTCAATTATAAATCACAACCTTAAAAAAAAAAAAAAGCCCAACCAAACACACATGCACACATCAGCTAGATCTCTAATCAAATGCTCAGTGTTTCCGATGTCATGTTTTGAGAGCAGATTCTTCTGCTTTAACCCTCATCCACCATTGTTTGGTCTGACAGATAGCTCCGCCCCCAAACTCATGCGATTGGTTAAGTCCCACTCAAATGAACACATCGATGTTCTGAAAGCGTTTCACTCCCCAGAACGGCAAACTACTGCCGTAAACACCGTAAACTAGCTGAACATCTGAGCCCATATTCACAAAACAACTTAAAGGAGAAGTCCACTTCTAGAACAACAATTTACAGATAATGTACTCACCCTCTTGTCATCCAAACTGTTCATGTCTTTCTTTCTTCATAAAGTAAAGAAATTGTGTTTTTTGAGGAAAACATTTCAGGGTTTTTCTCCATATAATGCACTGATATGGTGCCCCAACTTCCAAAATGCAGTTTAAATGCAGCTTCAAACGATCACAAATGCGGTTGTAAATGATCCCAGCTGAGGAAGAAGGGTCTTATGTAGTGAAACAACTGGTTATTTTCATTAAAAAAATACAATTTAAATACTTTCTCATCTCAAACGCTCATCTTGTCTTTCTCTCCCTGAACTCTGTGTATTCTGGCTCAAGACAGTTAGTGTATGTCGAAAAACTCCAATCGTATTTTCTCCCTCGACTTCAAAAATCATTTCAGAATCATCCTACATCACTGCAGAAGAACAGACACACACAGTGAACATGCAAAGAAGATCAAACACCCTTAACAAAAAAGGTAAAACAGTGATATAGGACGATTTTGAAGTTGAGGGAGAACATGAGATGGGAGTTTTTCAACATACACTAACTGACATGAATCAGAACAAAAACAGTCCAGACAGAGTAAGACAAGACGAGCGTTTGACATTAAAAAGTATATAAATTGTATCATTTCTATTAAAATAACCGATTGTTTCGCTAGAGAAGACCCTTCTTCCTCGGCTGGGATCGTTTACAACCGCATTTGAGATCGTTTGAAGCCGCATTTAAACTGCATTTTGGAAGTTCAAACTCGGGGCACCATATCAGTCCATTATATGGAGAAAAATGCTGAAATGTTTTCCTCAAAAAACACAATTTCTTTACGACCGAAGAAAAAAAGACATCAACATCTTGGATGACAAGGGGGTGACTACATTATCTGTAAATTGTTGTGCTGGAAGTGGACTAGCTGATAACTTGCCGATTTAGGAGAGAATCTTAAAAGTAATGGGCGCGACAATCCTAAATTTAAGACTCCTAAATGTTTGTTCCAAGACTACTTCACAAAGTAGTCTCTCTCTCTGGGATGAGCAGTTTTAGTGCTTAAACTAGCTCCTAGATCTGTGAAACATTAGAAGTAGTGAACAGGACTCCTAAGTCACTAAGACCAAATCACACACTATGCTCCATGCTGAAAAAACAATACATCACAGAAATTCTACTGATTTCACCACACCATTATAAACACTACAAACCATCAACTTTTAACCATTAAAACGGTTTCCTGTAGTGTGTCTGGTTTTAACAAGCCAACAACAGAAGGTGCCCAATTACCAGTAGAGACCAACAGGCATCATTACAGTTAAAGCCAGTACAATTTCCGCTATAACCATTAAACCACTTAAAATTCTGTGATGATTTCTAAGTTTTTTTTCAGCAGGGCTAAAATGGCTGTTGCCTACAATCTGCCTCTGAACTAGGGCTGCACGATGAACTGGCGTAGCTCGTCAGTGATTTACGGCTCTGTGTATTACTTGCCGCTCCAGCTGAACGCACGTGATGGAGCTTTACTACTATTCAAAGTACCGGCTTCACTGACTAAGCGCACCTCATAAACGCATTCGATTAATCGTGTAGCCCTACTCTGAACATAAAAATTTTGAAAACAAGCTACGTTTATTTGCACACATATTTTTCCCCACGCATCTTTTTAGGTTCTCAACTCCAAATTTTCCTTTGATTAAATCGTTGTTTTTCCATTAACAAGCTGGGCAAGAAGTAACTGCTGTTCTTGCATGCAGTTTGGTTTTCTTTTACATTTGTATTACATTTACAGCCATGATTATTCTACTTTGATAATTAAAAGGTTGTTTATATGCACATCTGCTAACTGTTTACGAGAAGCACACATGTAAGAGGCTGACATTTAGCTGAACATATGCTTGTTTAACTAGTGACACTTAGCCTGCATTTTAAAATCTTTATTTGAATGTGGCAACATGTTTATTTTTAAACCTTTATTTGAATATGGCAACATGATATGGTGCTCTACAATATTTCAATGAGTAAATCTGACAGAGACCCCTCCCCTATCAGCCAATCATTGTTAGTAAACATGCTGACATCATCCATAGTAACGAGGTCAGCCCCGCCCCTACTCTCAGCTTAAGACTCCTCTCTAGAGTTTGTCTCAGCAGCTTTGTGAATAGCTTTTAAGAGAAAACTCTTAGCTAAAAACTTTTACTGCTATTTAAGAGAACTCTTAGTGGTAAGATCAAATGTTTTGTGAACACGAGCCCTGAACTTTAAACAGGTTTGAAGCAAAGATGCTGTTAAAGGGCTCATGTTAACAGAGCAGAGAGCGGCGTCTGATTGAGTTCTGCTGGTTTCGCATTGTTTCGTGCCCTGCGGATCTCTGCGGTGTCTTTCTGCTGATTAACCGTCTGTCAGGCTTGTCTGAACACATCCGTCTGTCTCCAGGACTGTAAAGCCTCTGGTTGCCATGATTCGATACAAAGCCATTTCATCACAGAAATCCTCAGAACACTTTCCTAATTCTCTAAAATAAATGACATACAAGACATTTCCCTCTGATTTATCAGCTGCTGTTAAACGTACTGTTTTGCCCCATCGTGAAAAAAGACATTTGCTTTTCACTCCACTCATCTACTGATACCCCGCGAACATCAAGAAGAAGATTCTTCACATAAAACACCACAAACGACACATTCAACCCTTTAGGGCAGACAGAAGACTCTGTCCAACAACTGAAGAATCCACGAGCGACGCTTTCTTCAACCGACACACCTTCACAGAATGAGCTCTTACCACAGACCGCTTTTACATTCAGCTCATCACAACGACTACAGACTTACACAATATTTATGTGCACAGACACACACTCACGCTCAGGGAACCGGTTTATTTACTGTTCTTCTAATTGAAAACATCCCTAAAGTAAAACCAAATAAACACACATCAGTCCTGTATAAACAAACAGAAGAAATGTGTCAGTGTGAAACAGCTGCAGCCGTTTACAGCTCAATAAACTGCAGATACGATCCATAATCATCAGAGTTTGGATTGTTTATCTGGAAACAGCCTCATATCAGCAGCTCCTGTGTGTGATAACAGACGCAGTAAAACACAGGAGCTGCTGATGAAGAACACCATCCTCACATGATTCTCAGCACTCTGGATGTGCACAGCTGGTTCGATGACATCATCAGCGGGCGCCAGGCCTCAGGGGGCCGCAGTCACATGGAGTGAAGTATGAGAGAAACCAGTGTGTCCTCATGACTCTCACTCTCTCTCACACACACACACACACACACACACGGTCTGACGGCAAAATGACTTACGGTGTGTGTGTGAGCTCTGAACGACACACAGACGGTTCCTCGGCCGGTCCCGCCCCTCCTCCGCTCTCCTGTGTCTCTGCGCTAGTTTGCGTGTCTCTCTGTCCTGTAGTCAGACTGCTGCCGTCCGCGTCGCTCCGTCTCTCTCGCTGGACTCCGGCCGGTTCCGCCCGGCTGAAATGGAACAGGCTGCCCAGGCGTCTGAGGAAGCCGTCTGCAGGGGGCGCGGTGGAGGCGCTCGGAGGAGCCGGGCCCCCGGCATCCCCTCTCGATCCGTCCTCCGTCGGTGACGCTGTGTTTCCGTCCGGCACGTCAGACGGCTGCGACTCCTAGAGAGAGCAGGAGAGGAAATCAGCGCTGAGACTCTTCCTGCGACGGTAGCGCGAGCACAGCGAGTCCAGCAGCAGCAGCAGCGTCTCTCTCTCTCTCGCTCGCTCACGCCCCTCCCCCCCGTACATCCCACCCAAACACTTAACCCCTTCAGTCCTGAACCGTCTGACGGCCAACATCTGAGAAAAACGATCTCAAAACACAATGAAAGAAAGAAAAGCAGTAGTTTTCAATCCTGGGCATGGTGACTCTCTGACTTAACACACAGTTAAGCTCTGCCTCTCTGTTAAGACTGTCCTAAAAACTACTCTCACCAATTAGCAGTTAGCCATAGAGTAATCAGTCTTAGTTCAAAATTAGACCAAGCTACATTTTTATGTAATACAGTACATTATGACCATTCTTAAACAAACATGAACTCACTCGGACTTTCAGCAACAAGCTTCACTTTCTCCAGACTGAATATCTGAGCAAAAGTCATGTAGTGTATTCTACTTAACTTCAACTTATCTCATCATTTTATGCAACTGGCCACCAGGGCCGTATTTTAAAAAACAATTCTCAAAGTTTTTCAGTCCAAGTCTTCCTAAGACACTCTTAGTATCACAGTAAAAGTGGGGTTGACCTCAGAGAGATGATGACATTCTTTTAAATCGGTTTGAGTGGCTGTTAGAGAGAAGTTAAGGAGAAATATATAACTATAAGAAATACAAACACTTAAACAGAACATATTCAAGTACGGGCTACACACCTACGGTTAGTCAGCGGTTCTAGGTTGAGTGGATATCCGGGGCTTAGCCCAGAGACATTAACAGTGACTTTAAGCAACAGCTTTCAGTGGTGTTTAGGCAATATTTCTCACATCATCTCCAGTCTCAGTGCTACCTGAGGTGCTGTTGCCAACAGCAGACATATGTTTGTACAAATGAAAAAAATCGTTAAAATTAGCTTATGTTCAAAACATATTACTGAAAACATTCGGGGCTTCAACCCCCTTAGCCCACCCCTAGGGTCACCTCTGGTTGTTCCTAATCAATTAAACTAAAAGAAAACATTTCAACTACACGTCAAAATACTGTACGCATAAAGCCAAGAACCATCAGAGAAAAGACAAAGGAAGGCAAACTGGACTAAGTTTACAGCTAAAACATCTTTGCATTTCAGGCGACACCTTTTTAAAAGTCCAGTGTTACTGTAATATTCCAGAATATTTACTCCTGGGTTTAGCAGCTACTTTTAGCAAAAAAAAAAAAAACGCAGAACTGAAAAATCAGTTTGTTCAAAACAAGACTACAGTTCAGTTCTGTTTATTATAAGCGTGTGTTGCGGTTTTGCCATTTGCCGCTTTTAAACGCTCAAACACCTAACATTTGAGTGGATTCTGATTGTTTTCATCGCTCATCAGCTGAGGGGAAGAAAAAATAAATAAAAAATTCACCCTGACAGTGCTTCCCATCATATCGTTCCTCTGTGTCATTACAGTCATAGTGTAGACTCACTATTCTTGTACAGTTTGAGCGATTATTAAATGTAAACTGTCCTTACAGTCTTAGCTGTGAACAGGCCTTAAATCTCAAGAATCTGCATTCTGTGAAAGATCTGCGGGATCAGAGTTAAACAGGTCCTGACGGGTCCGCTCTCAAATGTTTGGCTCTCTGACAAACACGAGAAGCTCAGATGAAGAGCCGTCTGAACCTCTGCCGCCGCTGACCCAATTTAACATGAGAAAGCAGAAATCCAAACGCGGCTCTACGAAAGCAAGTGCACCTTCAGCTGAAACTGAAATAACAGCACGTTGGTGACACAGACCGGACGAACACTTTGCTGAACACTGTATGTGTGTCAAACGTTCGTCTGTTTATACTGTTTTTGCAGCAGTAAAAGTCACAGACGTGTTTGTTGATCTCAGAATCCACTCAACACCAATCAAAACACCAGTGCTTTTATGGAGCGTTACTGAATTATCTGTCAAGTAACGGCACGTGGCGGACGTACCTGTGCTGCTGCTGCGTTCAGGTGCTGCTCAGGTGTTGGATGAGGATCTGGCTCAGCGCTGCAGGCGACTCCGGCGGATCCATCCGTCTCTCTGACCTCACTGAGGGAAATAAACAAATCAGAGGAATATGCAAAGTCTTGATAATGAACTCTCAACTTCAGCCACAAGCCCAGATACCTGCCTTCAGCTTCAACTGTTCATGGATATCAGATTCTCTCCAGAGGCAAAAGAGAGAGACGTGAAGCATAGTAAGGCCGACACACCCTGCGATTGTCTAATGACTCTTTTCTTCCAAATTTTTCCAGCCCGTTTGGACAGGAGCAAAAAAAAAGGCACGGAACTGAATCATCTGCATTAAATATACTTGAAATGCAGAACAAACACAGCGCTGTGGTGATTCGATTGGCACAGACTGACACAGAGAGAGAAAGAGCAGCTGAAGAACAAACACATCAAACAATTCACTAACAAGACTCGACGTGCAAAAGTGCCACAAACTTACACCAAACATGTTCACGTTTGCAAACGTGCTTCGACTTCACTCGTTCAAGAGCTAAAAATAGCCGAAAAAAAGAGTAAAAAAATAGCTGAGACAAACCTTTCATTGCTCTCGCTGTCCGCGGATTTATTTCTGGAAAAGAATCTGGAAATGTTTCTGGCGAAATCCTCGTGCCAGGACATCTGCCTCTTCAGATCGGACATCGTGAGGAAACGAAGCAAACATCTAAAAAGACTCGAGAGGCCAAAACGCTTCCGAACTGAGTGTGATCTCCATTTCTGCGCTGTAACAGATCGCACTGAGAGTTTGAGGAAGTTTGTTTGGGAGGAGTCGAAGTCAATGATCAACTCGTGCGAGGCTGCAAGAATATTCCTGACAGATTAAAACATATGTGGAGATACAGGAGCGTCGAACAAACATGTCAGCTGTACAGCATACCAGCACAGCGAGTCAGCACGTGTCGTTGACAGGCGAATAAACTCGACTCGGTTAGTCGTGGTAACAAAAGAACCGCTAAAGCGGTTTACAGTGTCAGTCCTGCTGATGTTTTAGTGCTGGTGTGGGAGTGAATGAGGCAGCAGACATGAATAAACGTTGAAAAGTCAACACCACACACACACCCTGATTCACACTTCAACAGCTCAGAATGTTACACTGTATAAAACACCATTTACCTGTTCAACTCCACATGTCTGTGCTAGCTCGACTGATGCAGCTGGGCCATTCTACAGAAATGTCCACTTTTGGCAAGATGTCTGAAAATTGAGTTTGTTTTCTAACATTTAAACTTATTATTAGATTACCTTTTGACTGTATAAATACATATAAATGGCAGTTTAATGGGTTTTTTGTGCAATTATTTAAAGACCACACATATCTTTTTTGTCACTTTCTTTGGCAATGTTAAAGGTTTTTATGAAATATTATTTCTCCATTTTTTTTTCTCAGCACATGTGGAAAAATAATGAAAATGCAAGAAATAAGGAGATTATGTCTTAATTAAAGTGACAGAAAAAAAACAGTAACACCAGTGACACGCTGAATCATACATAAGACCTGACAGGAAGGGGACACCAGTGACAATTTTCAGTGACAAAAATGCATTTTACAAAATAACTGCTGCAAGGTTTTTTTTTTATTTCCTAACAGTAAAGTAGCTTCATATGAAAGCATGACATAAATGATAAGTGAAATTTCTGATAAGTGAAAAGAGACAGTGGACTTATCATGGGCCTTTTTTCATAGATCTTTAGGAAATAGGAAGAGGGAAGTCAAGTGGTGTCATCAGTGTGATCAATATTTCAAATTTTTGTTCAACTGTACATTACACTGTTTGTGATTCATCTGTAACACCAGTGACAAAACTCCAGGAGACCACTACTTTTATTATATATTTTATAATATTTATTTAGCATTTAGTTTTTATGCCATTTATATCATATATTTGATAGTTATGAATACATGATTGTATTTTAAATGGTAGAAAAAAATGTTTTTGTACATGGTTGTGGGGACGCGTGGTTTTGTGATGCTTGAAATTCTATATAATTCTCAATAATTAATTTAAAAATAAATATTGCCACATTAATGGCTCAAGGTGGTGTAGTTGTTCAAATAACATGGTTTAATTTTAAAATATGAAGAAATTATAACCCTAAAGTTTTTTCAAGTGTACACTGTAAAAACTGCTGGGTTAAAACCAACCTAGTGCTGGGTATAATATCGACATATGCAGCGATGTAATATTTCTGTAAATGCTAGGGGCAGAAAAATTTACATTTCCATAAAATGGCCCAACATTCATCATACTTTCAGATTAATGTGGATAATAAAGAAACTCTCTCTCCTGCTGTAGACAAAAAAAAAAAAAAAAAAATAGATACGTCACAGAATTTGTAATGGTTTAATGGTTATAATGGGAATTGTACTGGCTTTAATAGAAACTCTAATCGGTCTCTACTGGTAATTGGTCACTTTCTATTGGTGGCTTGTTATACCACTAAATCCTAATGGAATATGTCCCAAAACACACTACAGGAACCCACATTTAATGCTTTTAATGGTAAAAAGTTGATGGTTTGTAATGCTTGTAATTTTAAGTAGAAAGCATTAGAATTTCTGTGATGGTTTCTATTGTGTTTTTCTATTGTAAAAAAAAAAAAAACAACAACAACAGCAACAACAACATCAATATAACCATCACATGTTATGGAACATATTCCATTAGGATTTGGATTTGGTTTTAACAAGCCACCAATAGAAGGTGACCAGTTACCAGTAGAGACCAACAGGCACATTACAGTTTCAGTTCAAACCAATACAAGTCCCATTATAACCAGTAAAACCATTACACATTTTGTGATGGTGTCTATTGTTTTTTTCAGCAGGGTCATGCATGGTTGATACATTCATTAATAAACTGATAGATGATGGAGGTTTAGTGAGATGAGTTTGAAACTTTAAGTTGTTTAATATTTTCTGTTCCAGTGGCGCCATCAAGCGTTCAGTGACTGAAACGCGTTTTGTGTTTCAATGATGGGGAAGTAGAGAGAATTATGTTATGCACAATCAATTCGGTTAAAGAGAAAAAAAAAATAGTTTTAATTTTAAAGATACAGTTCACCAAAAAATGACAAGCTTGTTGTCATTTATTGGCCCTCGCGTCGTGTCCCTCCAAACCCGCATGACCGTATTTTAATTAAAGTGTGCGACCAAAGAGCTTTGAATGCTGCTGACTTCAACTGTATGGACAAAAAGACATTTCTCAAAACATCTTATTTTGCCTTCCACAGGCGACAACAACACCGCCACGACCGCGAGGTTTGGGTCATTAGGTGTGCAGCGCTGCACAAACGCCTGTGTCTCGGAGTTGAGACTGAACACGCACCAGTCCAAGGAGAATAATAGCAGTACTTTTTAACAGGCAGCTCTCTGAAATAAAACATACGTGTTGCTCTTTCATGGAAAAGCTCATGTTGGCTCAGAATGAGGCTGAACATAATTGGAGCCAGATTGATTAAAACAGCTGAAAATGATCTCTAGCAGAGGAAACAGATCTCATGTTATTTAATTATCTGTTTATTTTCAATAAAATTCATTTCACCAAGAGGTGTTTTTTTTTTTCGCTTTCTCACAGAGACCAGCAGCCCGATGCCTTTCCATGATGTTATGAGGAAACACGACACCAAATATAGGAGTGTTTCTGCAGTTGTTTGACAATGTTGCAGTGAAGGCTTCAGCCCAGTGGCACATGCGGCTCGTGTGTCTGCCTGGCTGTTTGGTTTCACCGTATGTTTGGTACACTAAATCCAGCAAAACCGTTTGACTGAAACCGATTCTTCAGTTCAGTTGGTAAAAATGTCAAGTGAAAACCTGAGATCTGAACACTCTGAAGCAGAGAAGAGACTGGTCAATAGAAAGCGCATCACTTGATGAAAGAGAGGAGCGTCCTGATAGACTCGGGCGTTTGGACCGACTGCGGTAGGGTGAGCTTTTATAAGGAAAGCTGAATGATCATTTCGGCTTTGACATCTGTTGTACGACACACAAAGCCGGAAGCCATATGTCTGCCATCAGTAAGAGAAAAAGCAGTCCAGGGGCCACCAAACTGAGTAAGAGTTATTAGTCCCCGGGGCCCGACCACAGGATAAAAGAGACTGTGTGATATTATAAATGCAGAGCTACATTTTCCAGAGCAAACCTCCCATTCCTCGGCGCGGCGGCGCTTCGGTCTGGGTTTCATCAGCCGCTCGGCTCTTGTACATTATTCCACTGACAATGAGAGATTGATTTGTGCTCGTGTGATCAGCGCTGGCTAATGAAAACAGTCTGGAGTGCCAGATTCGGAGCTATTTTGAATACAGAGGAGCATTTGGAGCGCGTCTGGTTAAGTCTGGTTAATTGTGGAGCTTTACAGGGTCAAACTGCATTAGGCAACCACTCCAACAAGCCTGCAGAATAAATGTTTCCCACATGCTTGACTGAATATTCACAAGATTCACAGTAGCCGAATGGTTTTATGCTGGATTTTACTCATTTGGTTGTTGTGGATCACCGCTGTCCAAGAAGAGGGTATTTGCTTTGATGTTACTGAGCTGAACACTGAGTCCAAACACACACACACACACACACACACACACACACACGTGTGATGCAGGTGCAGCAACTGACAGGCCTCTACAGTGCTGATTTTCTCCTGTAATAAATGACTCGACTAATGACACCGAACAGAGGAAAACTCTCTCCAGAGACGCCGCTAACCGCTCACACACAGCAGCTTTATCCAACAGCACAGCATCAGCCGTTTAAACATTTTAGCTGGTTTATACGGACCATTGTGTGTCTAATAGGCCAATGATTAAGTGCTCAGGCTGCCAAAATCATTAGCAACCCAAACCTCTGCAGATCTACAGCTGCTCAAACACATGAGTCAATATCTGCACACACAACTCACTTAAGACTTTTTGTTTCTAACTTATAAACACCAGAGGGCAGAATTGTTCAAAACTAAACATTTGTGACTTTACTGACTTTACTAATTGTCCACTTCAAAGAGGCTCAACTGAAACATAAATGCACATATGTGACTCTAGACCACAAAACCAGTCGTAAGGGTTCATTTTTTTTTTAAACTGAGATTTATACATCATCTGAAAGCTGAATAAATAAGGATAGGACCATATTTGGCAGAGACACAACTATTTGAAAATCTGGAATCTGAAAGTGCAAAAAAATGAAAATACTGAGAAAATTGCCTTTAAAGTTGTCCAAATGAAGTTCTTAGCAATGCATATTACTAATCAAAAATAAATTAATTTCTGATATATTTAAGGTAGGAAATATCTTCATGGAACATGATCCTTACTGATGATTTTTGGCATAAAGGAAAAATCGATCATTTCGACCCATACAATGTATTTTTGACTATCGCTACAAATACACCCGTGATACTTATGGTGCAGGGTCACATATAGTCACATCATATATCTGTTTATAAAAAAACAGAAAGTTATTATATCTTTGTGAACACACAGGCCTGCTCACAACTAACACACAGGTTTTTCACATGACAACGTGACATTGACAAATGCCAAGCCAAATGGAGAAGAGCATTTATGAATGAATGTCTCTTTCAGAATTTCTCCAGAGACGTTTACACTAAAAGATAAAATCAAAAATATATTTTGCAAGCAAATACATTCAACAGATATGAATAAACCAGCAGCAACACTGGATACGTCTCGAGTAACTGATGTGAATTCAAAGCCGAGTGTTTCGGTCGGTCTTTATGTCTGGGCTGAGGACAAGAGGAAATGAAAGCAGATTTCCATCTGGTTTTATGATTATAGATGTCAAAGTAAGACAGTTTTTTTTTTTTTTTTACTTTAAGGGTAATGGACCACAAGTCCATTTTGTAGCACTTCATTTGGTCCAAACTCACAACAACACCTGTCCACAGACTGCTTTTTCAATGATATATGTGTAACATTTATTTTGAGTGATCCCCATGAAATACTTTCACTCTGATAATGATTTAGTGTCCAACGACAATATGTGTCGTTGTCACAGACTCAATACACAACGATACCATTCATGGTGTGAGAGTGTGGATATGATGGTTTTACAGACGGACTGATATCTGCATCTTCTCAATCGCCCTCCAGAGCAAACGCACCGACAGCGGCGGCCGTAACTAAACGCTGGATCTGGGCGGACGCTAATTTAGGTATTAAATACACTCCTCATTAATCATCAGAGCTCGACACCTCGTATATTTTCTCTGTTCATATTGTGGGAAGATTTGGGAGGCACACGGATTCATGTCCAGTTTCATCCCCAGCACTTCTGTGTGTTCAGTCAGTTCAAGCGGAGCCACTCAGTGAGCGCTTTAGTTTTTCCATCGCCCTTCACGATCTGTCAGCGATGATAAACGCTGTTGTTCATTAGAAATGCAATTAGTGCAACACGCGAACAAGCGTACATCATTAAAACACCCCGTCTGAGTGCTTTCCTTGTGTCACTGATTGCGTGTTTGGAGTTTCCTCTAAACGTCATATTAAATTGTATCTGACCTGCAGGACAGACTGTGATCAGAGGAAAACCCTCCAGTGCAGGAAAGGCTGGATTTGTGCGCCGCGGCTCTGGAGAAGAGCTGAACACCTGGAAGAGAGAGACGATAATGAGCGTGACTTCTGCTAAAAGAGGTTAAGAGGAGTCCTCCCTCGAACCCTCTCTGCTTTACGGTCCTCACAGCCAACGCTTCCTAACAGTTTCTACGTGCTGATCTGAACGAGGACGGCGGGTTTGTGTGGATTTCTACATGCTATCGAGGCAGGCTGGTTTTGGAAAGCGGTGGTCTCCTCCTGCATTTTCCATCCAGAGCCGCCGAAGTTCATCCATCAGCGGTGACAGGCCGAGAGAAAGCGATAGGCCAGTATCACAGCCAAACCTCCAACACAAATAAATGTAGTGATTGTGCTCTCGCGCGGCCCCGCACACTCACGACATTCATGTAGACGCGCGGCTGTCCGCAGGAAATATTCGGATCAAATAAAATGTGCAAACTGAACCAAATGTGTTCCAGTCCGGTTTCCAAAATCACATGAGCAAATGCATTAGGGTTTCTATAATCGCTCGAACACATTTATCAATACGTAGGTCACTTTTTTTTAAAAAAAAAAACGCTTCGTCTGCAGTTCATTTCACATCCGAAATGCAGGAAACACTCCCTACAGTCTCCAATCCACTCATTCTTCATAACACTATTATGACCCATAAACACTAGAAACTGCATTACATAATGTTCTCCTATGTTACATTTCTTCACAAACAAGAACGCCACTCCTCCTGTTCAGATTCAGTAAATGTTACACACTCCATTTACAACACTACTCCTGAGGGTTAACTATTTTTGCATAGACGGGAATGGAATTAAAAGACTAACACGTATGTAGTTGTTCATCTACAAAAAAACATTTAGATTTGGAATATATTTCAATATGGTATTAATGTAGATGTACACTGTAAAATCTAATTAGTTGGGCTTACTTAAAAAAAGCATGCAAACCGATTGCCTTAAAAAAAACTAAGTAAAGTGAAATAAGAATAGTATGTTGTAGTGACAAATGCTTAGTATAGTTTACTTACACGGGAGCTCTAGTAACTAAAAAAGAACTGTAGGGGGTACTTGATCATTTACTTTAGGCTTACACTTGACTTAGTATAGCTACTCACTGACTCCCAGAGTGCATTGCGGCATGAATAAATTATGCAAATGGTTTGTTTGACTGTTGTTGTTGTTTTTATTTGCTAATTTTATTTACTGACTTGTGTCAGCAGTAACACAACAAAAAGAGAAAATAAAATAATATAATGGTTATTGTCACAATTAATAAAAATAAATAAAATTGAATTGTTACCATCGTTGTGATTCACGTGCTGAATGTTGAAGTTTGTGACTTGAGCACATTATCACAAATATTAAAGTACTGTCTCAACCCAATAAAGTTTCTCAAGGTGTTTATGAAGAACAATAAAATTGTAAAAGATCATTAATAAATATAAAAAATACATTAGCTAAAGATTTGGAAAGATTTAGCTAATTGCAATAACAGAACTTGAAGGTTACCTTCTAAAAGCAACCTCCTTATTACTTTTCTTCCCTTGAAATCAAAAATTATGACTTCATGTTGCATTGCTGCATCAATAGGAAGAAAATTATAACAAGAAAAGCAAAGTTCCAAGTGCCCAACCAAACAGAACATTAATCACTATAATGGTAAGTAAATAAAATAATAATAATAATAATAATAATAATAATAATAATAATAATAAATAAAATAAGACACACCAACAACATTTTACGAAAATCAACATCAATTTATGAAGTCAGCTTATGTGACGTTCTCTCAAATATATAGTTGTACTGAAACAACATTCAAGATGACTTTGGGAAATGAGTGAATGTAACTAGTGAAAAATAACTGCAGATTAACAATTGCCACCTCAAAAAAAAATTGCTTTTCTTCTTCTTCTGTTGTTATTTTGCAAAGTAGCAACATATTAGTGCACTGCTGCCTCTCACTGGTTTATTAATGTCATTGGTTTCTTTGTGGCTACTTGAATATTTTAAGTAAGCGTCACTCAAAGTAGTAAGTAAACTGTTTTACTCGCCTGAAAGTAGCTGTAACTTAATAAAACCTAGTAAGTATAGCAACTAAGTAAAGATAACTAATTATATCTAAGTAAGGTAAACTATTGGATTTTACAGTGTAGCAAAAGGCTCTCTTATTCAGTTTTGTATTAAGTTAGGTTTTGATCAGTTGTGTACAGAGTGTAAACTGGCCTGTAGGTTCATTGAGTTGCTCTACCAAAGCAGTGAGTAATACAGTTTTATCTATTTGGAATAATCCAAATAAATGATCCAGTTTAGTCACAGGGATGCTGCTGTTTTAAAAAAAAGTGAGTATTGAGAAATGGGATTGTAAAAAACTGTACCTGAGACAGAACATCTGAACAAATGTGGAGGTCAAAATGGATCATTAGAGCAAATGCATATCATTTAATGCACTGGTGTCTAAGAACAATTAATCTGCACATACGTAGTTGATAATTAATTGCGGGATTATTTCGTCATATTTTCTCACTTCAGAAGCACAAAAATTTATTACGGACTCCAAACAAATGTGCACAAACTTAGCGCCTGAACTTTCTATATAATGGTTTGTCATACCCGAATTATTTTGTAATACTTCCATTAGATTCCAACGATATCCACAGTCGTTACGCGTTTATGGTTTGCCGTAAGTACCGTAAAGATGAATTTATTCAAACTGACCTGTATATTATCGACATGCAGGCCTATATACTAAACTGTCATCAGATATATTCAAGTTTTCGCATGACAGTGAAAAAGATGAGTATCGAGCGGCTTTAAAGAACATTTATCCAAACTTGTGTTCGTCTCGAATCGCGTTGCTGTACACACTGACCGCTCGCCGCCGAGAAACATCAGGATATTTTGTGTCCAAAGGTACAAACAGCATAAAACCGCCAGACACGAATTGCATGTTGCATTGTTAAGAGTCAATAAACGCTAACGTAAAAAACTAATTCGGTGAGACAGACAATCACTCAAACTAAATGTTGTTCTTTATTCCTTCGACATCATCCTCCTCCTCACACACAAGAGTGTGACGTAAGGAGTCATTCTGAACCGCCCTCTCTCTCTCTCTCTCTCTCTCTCAATATTCTCTCATCGGCGATCAAAGCGCCTGAATAATCGAATGGCTGGACAGAATCTGCGGACTCAGAGGACCATTCAGAGGACTAAAAGGGAAAATAAAAGATTTTAACATGGAAATAAACACAGACTCGTGAAATGGAGGACTGGAGAACATGGACACTTTGAACAGACGTGTAAACTCACCTTTACTATTTTTACTCGTATGCTGATCGTCATGGATTTATCATAAGTTCGTATCATTGTATTTGTCATCTTTAAACGATTCAAATCAAAACGTCAAAGCGCGTCGAATTCAAAAGCGATCCGGTCGCATAAATGTGATGCTCGATGAAATGGAGTTTAACTATCTTTCTAAAGTGTATAGTAAAGTAAAGTTATGAGAATCGAAATCTAATGCGACAAGACTGGCTGATGTATCGAAGGACTTCTCTGCAAAGACCTTCAGCGTGTGAAGAGTTTTGTCAGTTTTAGAGGAGATTTCCAGTCTCTCCGTTGTTTCAGTTTATCCATTCGATTCACAATAAAGGACTATCAGGAAGGTCGGTCCCAAAGGCCGTTAGCAGCACATCATATTCACTGCAACAGAAACGGAATTAATAAAGCGTGTAACGAGTCGTAGCGACTGACAATGATTATAGTGTCGCGTTCAGCTCGGGAATAGCGAACGACAGCAGCGCTTTAGACGCGTTCATCTTCTCCATGTGTCAGAAATGAAGGAAAAGTCCAAGAATGCAGCGAAGACACGAAGAGAAAAAGAAAATGGAGAATTTTATGAACTGGCCAAACTGCTGCCGCTGCCCTCGGCCATCACATCTCAGCTGGACAAAGCGTCGATCATCAGACTGACCACGAGCTACCTGAAAATGAGAGCCGTGTTTCCAGACGGTAAGTTGAGACCGATTTAAAGTAGGCTCTTAACGCAACTCGTCCCACTGATTTGCAGTTTGTAGTATCATCTCGCAATGCCATCATTCTGTTTAATCTCTTGTTTTTATTTGTTAATGCTTTAATAATTAAATGGGGGGGGAGGAATTAAGGGCGGACCATTTTTATTTAAATTAACCATAGCATTTCAATTGGTTAATTAGTTTAACCAATCGAGTTTAAAATAAAATTAATAATAATAATAAAAAACAATGATTAAGATAATTAACATATCTGAATTCGTTTTGATCAGATGTGCTCTGCGTGATGAAATGAACTTAATTTGGGGGAAATCATGTGAAAATACCACAGCAGTGAACGACTTTAGGTCTCGAAAATAATTTATAGCGTTTTTCAATTTCCTAGGAAAAATTACTGCCTGTAATTCTCACATTAAAATAATCGCAAATTCAGTTCTCTGTTTCCGTCGCTGTTCAGGATTTTCTTTCCTTTTTGTCTTTTTGCTGAGTGTCAAAAGATACATTTATAACGTGTCATCAGATCTAAAAGTTACATACTGGATAACTATTTCACAAACAGGAGGAAAGAAAATGTATCGATTTACACTGACGCTACAGTCTATCAATTTAGCACGAATAAATGTTTCTTCTTTGCCTATAAATTATGCAGAATTCAAATTAATCTCAATTAATTTCTTTTAACTTCCGTTGTCGGCTACATGAGTACTTTAGATTAACAATATTTAATTGTGCTTTATAATGTGCTGTTGTAAAGAGTAAATTATATATTGTCAGTTTGTTGCTAATGGACTTGGTAATATAACACGTAATAAAACAAAGCGATAATCATACATTTTAATATGAGATTAAGTTTAGCCTTTACAAATATTTCTGGTAAATACATATTTTGTAATTAAGTGGCCTTTTAACAATATGGCATAAAATCTGTCTACTACAAGCTCGGATGAGTTTCGTTCCATGTCATTATGATAAACACGCTACGGCTTCAGGAAAATGTTACGTTACATCTAAATCATTTCCCCCAGATTTGCTACACGAAGTTGACAGATGCATTTTCTCAACACGTGATAAAAGATGTGTGATAAAAAATACTGATACCTCAGGTTAAGCTGCTGTTTAAATGAGGCTTCAATTCTGTCCATTTTTGCCAACTCTTTGATTTAGAAAAACCGCGAAATCTAAATGAATTGTTTATCAGAATGATAAAACAGTAGCTTCTCTTCTGCTAATGTGATTTATAGAGCTAATAAAAGTTTTCAAAGCGGGTCCTTCCGTGTGTAGGTCAGCATTTGAATGTTCTGCGGTGTTTTGTGTTTGTGTGTGAGGGCTCGGAGAGGCCTGGGGTCAGTCGTCACGGGTCAGCCCTCTGGACATCATGGCCAAAGATCTGGGATCTCACCTGCTGCAGGTGCGAGCCTTTAAAAACTACTGCATATTTTGACGCAAATTTCTTGAAACGCATCTGATGATTACGCAAACGAATCATACCATAACGTGTTTTATTCACGTGTGTCTGGTTTTATTTTTCAGACGTTGGACGGGTTTGTGTTTGTCGTCGCGTCTGACGGTAAAATCATGTACATTTCAGAAACGGCTTCAGTGCATCTGGGTTTGTCACAGGTGAGAGTTTAACATGAAATCAGGGTCAGTTCAGGGCCACAGTGATAACACACTTCAACACACACATAACCGAGATGATATGAACTTTCAGAAGAATGTCATTATATCTGGGGAATGTGAAGTGAATTCAATCGAAATATTGTTTGCTCCATATCGTCTTTTGTGCTTCTATTGAGAAATTCAGACAAGACATTCTGAAGTCTGAAAAAACACTGAGCTCCTGCTTGTTTAATATGTTTAGATTTTATGTCTGGGCATGTAAAGAGACCAAACATTGTAGAATTTAAGGAATGTAGAATCTAATTCACGTAAATATATATGTTTTTACAGTTTGAAATAATTGTTTTTTTTTTTTTTTTTTTTTTTTTTTTGGATATTGAGTTGTTACAGCAGGTTTAGGATCAGGGTTGTTCATTTTTAATTCTTTTTTTTCCAGTGTCCATTACTGCAATTAAAAAAACCCTGTGTTATATAGTCCTTACAGGAATAGTTTACCCAAAAACCAAAGTAATTTACGCTCCCTCACATCCTTCCAAACCTGTACAAGTTTCTTTCTTCTGTGGAACACAAAAGAATCTATTTTAAAAGAGCGGTGCAAACCAAACAACACTGGTGCCCATTGACTTCCACTGTATAGACAAAAAACAACTCACATTTCTCAAAATTTGGTTTGGAACCACATGAGTGTGAGGAAATGATGACATTCTGGGTGAAACAGCCCTTTATGAAATCCTTCTGTGCTGATTCAGTTCTTTAGTAATATTAGCACAGCTTCATAAAGTGCAGAAACAGAACCACAGTGTCTCTTCTCTGCGTCAGATTTACACTTTTCAAGCTACATTTTGCTTCTAAAAAATGAGCAAACAAACACATTCCTCCATCTGTGGAGAGATACAGGCTCTGCCCTATACTGTGATAAAGACAACAAATTGCATCTCACAGCAGTGGAGAGAAGACGACAATCAGAGCCTCTCGTCTGAGGAAACTCCACTGAACGCCACAAACAGCAGCTTCGTCTGACCAGTGAAGACAAGACTGGCAAATAAGATGAAGGAAATAAGATGAGAGCTGAATGTGTCAATGGAGACTTTTCACACATGGAAATAAACTACAGCAGGATAATCATGGAAAACTATTTTTGCTCTTGCTTTTCCACGACTTCACAAAATATGAAAAGAGATGGATTACGGCAGACACGAGAGACAAAGATACACTTATGGAAATGAATGGTCAGCATGTAATCCCAGTGTCGGTCTGGGTTGAGGGATTGTTGAATTTAATTTGTCCTGGAAAAAAACGATCTGTAGAAGTGACAAAGATGTCAAAAATCTTGCAGCTTCTTCTTAATTACCTGTATTAGAACTACTGTATAGTTCACTAATGCAGCAATAAAAATAATGACTGACATCAAACATGCGCTTCTTAGTGAAAGATATCGGTGTGTCCAACATGTTTAACTAGATGAGGAGCATAAAAGAAGAACATTGTGTAGATTTTGATAATGACCTTGATTTATAAAAAAAAGAGGCTTGTGTGTAAACCCTGGGGCCAGTTGTTCAAAAAGTTTAATCAGGATCAGGAATCTGATTAATCTGGAAATCCCACGTTTTGCTATCCAGGATCAGGTAACCCATTTTGTGCTGGTTTTTCAAAGCAAAATTGGATTGCATCGCCCTGGTCCAGATACACAGTTTTTTTAGATTTCCAGATCTGGTTTACTAGTGCTCTGCAGAGCCCCTAAAGGGACATGGTGATGGAGAAAAAAATGCCAGTGTTTTGCACTGCATTAAGACAAACAACTGCTGCATCTGTGATGATTGTGCCAATGTAGTTTACAATCAGTGAGTTAAAAATAATTAAATATAATAACTTTGTTTGATATTGACAGCTGTTTGTGAATATATTACATGCAAAAACGTATTTTTTGGACCAGTTTTAAAGTTTTATGACAGTTTTGTTCCCGAAATCCTTCTGCTGGGATCATAATAATCCTTTTTTTTTGGATCAAAAGTATCCCAGTCGCACTAAAACGTTTTGAACACCACAAACTGAGGATTTAATCCAGATCAAAAGCGAGATTTTGTGATCTAAGGCGAATTAAAGAATCCTTTTTTCTTTTAAACAACCCATTTTCAAGATTTGACCCAACATGATGGCCCAAACCCGACCAGATTATTTTTGAACAACTGGTTCCCGAAGATCTACACGGATGAGTTCACGAGATAACGCTGTTTTCATTGCCTAGTCAAAACAGCAGCGGCCGCATGGGACGAGCCCCAATCGCACGGGACGACGCAAATGATGCTGTTAGTGCGGGAACACCTGTGTAATGATGACTACCGAGCATTCAAATGGTTTGGTTACCGCTGGACGCCGAGCACAACTCCAGCAGGAACGGCGTCGACAGGGACCTGATTATACTCTGACAGGACGTTATTGTGCGCCATCGTGCAGCGGCAGCAGCAGCAGCAGGACTGCAGTCAGATATGAAGCGAATCACACAGTATGTTTAGTAAAGTGCGCATTCCTGCACGAACGCTGCGCCGCACTACAAAGACCAGATTAGCGCGCCGCGCCGCAGCTGCGCAGAAACTCATTTGTCGCTGAAGTGCTGTGAAGTGACCTTCCCTGTGTCTGATGTGCCCTGCTAATTTACACACAAAAATGGATCAAAGTCCAGCACACAATCCGCTTTTGTTTTCACATGCAAATCGTGTTTTTATACATGAACTCTTTGCAGCGGGAATCAGACTGTCTCTTTGAGATGGACGCAGATCAATTTCAGACAAACAGGAGCTTAGCTCCACACCACACACACACACACACACACACACACAGACGTGTGAATACACACCCTGTTCACAATAGGCATTTTTGTGAGTTGATGTAATCTTCTTAAATGACACAGATTCTCATCTTAATCTCAGCTGGCTTTTTCCCCCCACTTTTCAGCTATTTGACTGATTTCTCTTTAGGCAGCCTGATAATTATCTGGAAAAGGCAAAGCAAAATGGCTGAATGCTGATTTAGAGTCTGTTGTTGTTGTGTGTGTCGTAGGTGGAACTGACCGGTAACAGCATCTTTGAGTACATCCATCCGTCAGACCACGACGAGATGAGCGCAGTGCTGAGCGCGCACCAGCCGCTGCACCCGCACTTCCTGCAGGGTACACACACACACACACACACACACACACACACACATATTTAAACTCAAATTCATCACAAAGCTCTTCTGATTTGTTGCAGAGTTCGAGATCGAGCGCTCGTTCTTCCTGCGCATGAAGTGCGTGCTGGCGAAGCGGAACGCGGGACTCACCTGCGGCGGTTATAAGGTGAGCTGCTCTCTAATAAATCATACAACACACGCACGTGTTTTTAGATGGAATTAAAGCAGTTGACGGCCGGTAAATTGATATTCTCATGGTTACTTTCCCGCGGGCGTTATTTTCTGCGAGCGCATCTCAAAGCCGAGTTTTGCATTGCAAATGTCATTAAGTCAAAACATTTGTCAAGAGCTCGAGTTCACATGGAGAGCCACTTTAAAGCCCGATTCGCTGCCATTTCACTGTCGCCGAGCAGCGAGATCGTGCTGCATGAACTCACCATCAAAGCACCATCAAAAATCTGATTAAATGCAGTGCTGCCAACTCATTTTCAGGTAAAGTTGCTCATCACTGCTTAGAATGTGCATGAAATTATTTAAAACTCTGCAAAGAATATAATTTCAATAATGAGGGTGCAAAAAAATCCAAATATTAAGAAAATCGTAACCCAACTTGATTCACATGTGATATGTGTGTGTGTGTGTGTGTGTGTACTTGTTTTTGCTACATTGTGGGGACCAAATGTCCCCACAAGGATAGTAAAACCTGAAATTTTTGCGGTCCCCACAATGTTAAAAAATTATTAAAAATAGTAAATGACGTTCATCTGAAAGTGTAACGATGCAAACATGTTTTCTGTGAGGTGTACGTTTAGGGTTAGGGTTGGGTTAGAGTATAGACAATATTGTTTTGTCAGCATAAAAACTATAGAAGTCTATGGAAAGTCTCCACAATTCACAAAAACAAACACGTGTGTGTGTGTGCGTGTGTGTGTGCATGTGTGTGTGTGTAGGCACCAGCTGATGTGATGCTTGGCTGGCTGTTCAATAGTTTCCTCTTTTTGTGTGGTTAAGTTTTATCATTTGAGTCACTTTTTTTTGCTAAAAGTTACCAAATACATTTTAAAAATAGCCAAATTTCTTGGCAGGTGCTTTCTGAGAAAAAAACAAAAAAAAAAACATTGTTAGCGTAGTCTGAAAAGTTGCTAACCCTACCAAAAAAGTGCTAAATTGACAACACTGATTAAATGTAGCCAAGATTTGTTTGCTCGGATGCGAACCGCACATTTGACTACATCATGAACGCGCCCGACACCACATTTTCCACGGCGTCTCCAGCCGCACGTGCACGAGCCCCAGTGCTTCATCAATCACGCTTTGGAGATTTGTTTAAAATTTACCTTGGCAATAAACAAGTGGTTTAAGTTAAGTAGAGAATAAATCAGGATTCAAAGGGCGGGTGAACAGGACGTAGAAATATCTGAGAATGAGAAAAAAATGCGTGTGCGTGCGTGTGTGTGGAGCTCATTCCTCAGACATGAGCTCTGACAGAGCCGCTCTCATCAGTCTCTCACACGCTCTGGGCTCGAGCTGCTCTCCAGATGAGGAGAGGCGAATCTGAAGCAACGGAGGAAACGTCCTCTCCCGCTTCCACACACACACACACGACACACACACACTGAACCGGTCTGATGTGTGCAGGTGATCCACTGCAGCGGTTACCTGAAGATCCGTCAGTTCGTGATGGACGTGTCGCTGTACGAGTCGTGCTATCAGATCGTGGGGCTGGTGGCGGTCGGTCACTCGCTTCCTCCCAGCGGCGTCACCGAGATCAAACTCCACAGCAACATGTTCATGTTCCGTGCCAGTCTGGACCTCAAACTCATCTTCCTGGACAGCAGGTGAGGTTCAGCTCCAGCACAGCATGCACAAAACACCTGCATGACACTCAACACACTACTGTATCCCACAATGCAATGCACTCCGCTTGACCAGGGTTCCTGCAGGCCTAATGAAAGCAAATGTAAGACTTTTTAAAGGAGTAGTTCACTTCCAGAACAAAAATGAACAGATAATGTACTCACCCTGTTGTCGTCCAAGATGTTGGAAGGAAGAAGGGTCTTATCTACAAAATGATCGGGCATTAAAAAAAAAAGAAAAGTACAATTTATATACTTTTTAACCTCAAATGCTCGTCTTGTCTAGCTCTGTGTGCACTCTGTGCACTCCGGGTAAAGACAGTTAGTGTACGTCGAAAAACTCCCGTCTCATTTTCTCCTCCAACTTCAAAATCATCCTGCATCGCTGCAGAAGTACAGACCCAGTGTTTACAAAGTGAACGTCCAAAGAAAATCAAACACAGAGTTAGACAAGATCAGCATTTGTGGTTAAAAAGTATATAAATAGTTTTTTAGTTTTTTCAAGAAAGTAACTTAAAATAACTATAAGCGATTGTTTCGCTAGATAATTTGCTTCATAATTTCTTTGTAGTTCATGCAACATCTAATGCTATGACTTTATGAATTTAAGAATTTCTGCTGTTTCATGAAAGACCTGCTGAAGCCCTGTGATCTTCCATTTTCACAGTTGCTAGTACTTCCAGTCCTGAATGATCCAGAAGAAATGGCAGCTTTGATTTTTAACCATTAAACATTTTTGGCCAGTGCTAAAACACAAAAACCACACTGCTCATACTGCCTACTGAGACATTAAAAACACAAGAACATGTAAGGTGTGCACCGTATGCAGCGCTCATCGAGCAGAACACAAAGAGCCTCTTTCATGAACAACACAATCTCACATTTACATGTATTCATTTAACAGATGCTTTTGTCCAAAGCAACATGAGATGTGCCAGCAATGGAAAGTTTCAAACATTTTCTAGAATAGTAAATTCTATATGTGACCCTGGACCACAAAACCGGACTTAAGTAGCACTATTTGTAGCCAATAGCCAAAAATACACTGTAGGGGTCAAAATTATCATTGGGATATTATGTAAAGATCATGTTCCATAAAGATATTTTGTAAATTTCCTACCGTAAATATATCAAAACTTAATTTTTGATTAGTAATACATGCACTGCTAAGAACTTCGTTTGGACTTTAAAGGTGATTTTCTCAATATTTAGATTTTTTTGCACCCTCAGATTCCAGATTTTCAAATAGTTGTATCTCAGCCAAATATTGTCCTATCATAACACACCATACATCAGTACACTAATTTAAAAAAATCACATTTATGACTGGTTTTGTAGTCCAGGGTCATGTATGATATAGTAAATACTAATAGCTAAACCAAGATTTAAGACATGTGTTTGTGTGTGTGTCTTACTGGAGTCTAAATGCAGTTTTGTTTGTGTCAGGGTGGCCGAGTTAACGGGTTACGAGCCGCAGGATTTGATTGAGAAGACTCTCTACCACCACGTCCACGGCTGCGACGTGTTCCACCTGCGATACGCGCATCATTTATGTGAGTCACTGCATGCTCTGAGGATCAGCGGTTCTCAGCGACGTTCCTGGAGCTCCACCGACACGCGTGTGCTGCACGTCACCTGTGTCACATCTGGAGTCTCTGATGAGCCGAGTCAGGAGTGTGTGATTGAGCAGACATGCCGTGTTTTGGTTGTGCTCCAGGAACGCAATTGAGAACCACTGCTGGTGTTTGCACAGAAACAGACATTAAATCAGCTAGAGGAAGTGTGTTATTCAGTCTCTCTCCGTGTGTGTGTGTGTGTGTGTGTGTGTGTGTCAGTGCTGGTTAAAGGGCAGGTGACCACCAAGTACTACCGTATGCTGGCCAAACACGGCGGCTGGGTTTGGGTGCAGAGCTGCGCCACCATCGTTCACAACAGCCGCTCGTCCCGGCCGCACTGCATCGTCAGCGTCAACTACGTCCTCACGTGAGTGACCTTCACCTCCCTCCCAGAACACAGTGCGTTTTAGGGTTTCTGCAGGTTTCATGAAGGTAAATATAGGACTCTTTAAGATCAAGTCAAGAAGATTTAAGGAATTAACTGAAGAAAACACATCAATATGGCTTGAAAGCACAATGACTTATAGTAGCAAAATAAAATACTGAAAATACAACTACCAGTTGATCTGCATTCATTATTAGTTCATATTACAAGAACAAAAAACAATATAGGGTTTGATTATTTCAGCTCTCAACCACTACAATACGGAAATAACTTTTAAAGGGGTCATCGGATGCTAAGTTCACTTTTTCATGTTGTTTGAACATTAATGTGTGTTGTCAGTGTATGTACAAATCTACCCTATAATGATAAAAATCCATGCAGTGGTTTTTAATTAATCAGTGAAAATAATATCCCCTTTTTCAAAGCTGTTCTCAGATGCCTGTCGTTGTGGCATCACACAATAGTTGATTGACATGAGCGTTTTACCTCAGATCATTTGTAACAGTCCGACCTCCATTGTTTTGATGCCGGAGCAGGGATGTAAGTTAGACAAGAATATCTCCGATTGAGCGATTGAGGTGTTGTGTTGCTGGATGTAATAATGAACATAGTGGTCGTCATTTACTCCCGACATCTGAGCCGCTGAAGATGCAGTGGATTACGTTTGTTTGTGAAGGGAATGCGCCTCCCGATCTACATATATCCGTCTATGTTCACGCAAATCATTCGTGATCCAGCTTCACTCACAGCAGAAGTGAATATAAGGGTTTTTTTTATGAATCTCTGGAATCACCTTTCCTAATAACGTGCTAGTTAGCAAGTTTTGCGGTTAAACGCGCCAAATGCGGCTAAAGTAAACAGGCTCGTCACTCCACAGAGAAGAGAGGGGCGGGGCGAGCAGAGCTCATTTGCATTTAAAGCAGCCTCGACCAGAATGGGATGATTTTTGCAGAGCTGATTTTGTCAAGGTAAAAAGGGTGTTGTTTTACACAACCATTGAGAATTTTTAACCAAAGTATATTATAAACTTTTCATTAAGACCCTAAAGAATCATATCAACTTGTGGAAAATGGGCATCCGACGACCCCTTTAATGTATTTCCTGATTGCAGTGTAAACAAATTATAATCATCCTCAGTGGAAATGTCTAAAGATTCATAAATCAAGCTACATTTACTGGAGAAGCAAAATGACAAGATGAGTCTTATTTTGTAAAAAAAAAACAAAAAAAAAAACACCTAAATGAAGTGAGTTTATGATTAAAACAAACATATATCTGCCAATGGAGTCTGAAAAATAAACAATTCAAAGGGAAACAAGTTTTCATTCTCCACTGACAGATATTTGTTCTTGTTTTAACCATAAACTCATTTTGTTCAGTTTCTCAGAAAACAAGAGTTCATATCTTCATTTTGCTTCTCCAGTAAATGTATCTTGATTTAAGGATGTTTAGATATTTGGACAGAAATATTGAGGAAGACATTAATTGTTTGCAGTTCATGCAACATTTAATGCCACGACTTTATGAATGTAAGACTTTTTGCTCTGATTTTTAAGACGTTTTAAGAGCTTAATTTGTGAAAGGGTCAGAAACCCTGCATTCACACTAACGCTGTGTATCTCTGTAGGGATGTGGAATATAAAGAGATGCAGTTCTCTCAGGACCAGAGCAGATCCAGACCGTCTCTCTCCTATAAGACCTCGAGTCTCGCAGCTCCTCAGGACTCACGCAAACAGCTGAAAGCCAAAGCAGCCAAGATCAAAAGCAAACCCAAAGCGTCCCCGTATCCGCAGGTAAGAGCGCTCGCAGGCTCACCCGGGAACGTGCCGACACGTGCGGCTTCTGACACCCTCGTAAAGTCAGGCGCTTCTGGTTTCCAGACCTTGCTGCATGCTGATAAACCGGAGTGTCCCTCGTGGAAGTCGAGTCCCCCCTGCAGCCTGTCGTCCTGTCGGGAGCAGAGCCCCGTCCCGCTGACGCACGGACCCGAACCGTCCTACACGCTGTCCTACGCATACGCACACGCGCAGACGATCCCTCGCTCCCCCAGACGCCACATCCTCTCCTCGCCGCCGTCCCACAGAGAAACGCCCTGGAGCTGCGCCGGCGCAAACAAACCTGCAGCGCACCTGAAGACACCTACAACCTGCAGCGCATACTCAGGTAAAAACCCTAACACACGCACATCAGAACACTGAGTACAGATCAGACACTCACCTCCACAGACTTTTTCATAGTTACTTCCTACCTTCTGCAACTTCATTTTCCAGTGTATCTTGACTTATGAATTTTTAGACATTTGTACTGGAAAACAAGACAAAAACACTGAGAAAAAAAAACACATTGTTGCAGTGTGATCGGAACATGCAATTTTTTATGTTCTGTTCTGTAAAATGTATTAAAACTAAAATTAAAAATAATTGTTGGAAATTTTAAACTACTGCTAATACAACCTGTGTATATGCAGTAACTCTGCTGTTGCACTGATCATGAAAAATTAAACTCCGAATTCCCGATCTGAATCAAATGATTCGCGAACACGTTCCGAGGTCCCGATTTGAATCAAATGATTCACGAACACGCACCAAACTCCCGATCTGAATCAAATGATTCGCGAACACGTTCCGAACTCCCGATCTGAATCAAATGATTCGCGAACACGTTCCGAACTCCGGATCTGAATCAAATGATTCGCGAACACGCACCAAACTCCCGATCTGAATCAAATGATTCGCGAACACGCTCCGAACTCCCGATTTGAATCAAATGATTCGCGAACACGCTCCGAACTCCCGACCCGATCTGACTGCAATGATTCGAAAAAGCTTCGAAAATCTCCATTTCACCCATCTCTATGTGCTTTTTAAAGTCATTACAAACGACGTCCAAATTTGAAAATAATTGTCTCTTTTGGTCTGGTTTTTGCTAGTGAATCGCTAGAACCGAATGATCGATGTCACGAGTTTGAGTTTGAATCAATCGGAGCGGTTCTAGCGTAAATGACTCTATTTTGTTCCTCTGGCTTTCGCCTCTTCAGTCATGTTTACACAAGGCTGTCAGTACTACTACTGGCTTAGCTAGCTAGTTTTATGACATTAACTGAAATAAGCGAAAAAAGTATTAAAAGTATTTACAAATAAAACCCTAATATTTCCATTATTTCCAGGAGAGGTAACCAGTTTACAAACTAGTGAAACCCCTGCTAAAAAAAACAACAAACAAACTAGAAATCATGACAGAAATTCTAATGGTTTCCACTACATATACCATTACAAACCATCAACTTTTAACCATTAAAACCTTAAAAAATGTTTTTGTAGTGTGTTTTAAGACATTCCATTAGGATTTTGTGATTTCAACAGGCCACCAATAGAAGGCAAGAAGGTGACCAATTACCAGTTAGAGACTGATAGGCACCATTACAGTTTCTAGTAAAACTACTACAATTCCCATTATAACCAACAAATTCTGTGATGGTTTCTATTGTTTTTTGTTTTTGTTTTGTTTTTTTAGCAAGGATATGACAAGCTGCGGCTCAAAATATATGTCAGATGGAAACATTGTGCATTATGATGGAGTTAGGGTTCACTATATTTTTAGTTTGAGCTGCAGGTCAGTTGCTGACCAACTGAAAGCGTGCAAGTTTCTAGTGTATTTCTTTAACTTCTCAGGTTATATCAATAATATGACCTATTTCTGATGCAGCCAAAATTACAACAGTGGTTACATACACATACATTTAATTGTCTGATCAAAATTAGTGCTAAGGACAATTTAGTAGTGTCTGGATATTGGTAGGGACACGTCATAGCGTCTCTACTAAATTCTACACCCTTGGCGGTGAATGAGATCAGTTCACCATTTACACAAAGATTCACAGCCATAACTGAGACAGACAACAGACAGACTTCAGCCTTCCTGTCACTCATACAGTAGAATTAGGGCATCGCTTGCGAAGGCAAGGTCACGGGTTTGATTCCCAAAGAAAACAAGATCTGATAAAATGCGCACCAAAGTATAAAGGACAAAAGTGTCTGCCAAATGCATACATGTAAATGTTTGATTACCTGCATTACTCGACGGCACATCTAACCAGCAGTGACCGTCTCTCCGTCAGGTCCGGCGGGCGACGGCGCATTCACAGCCCAGCTGCTGCACGGCGGCTACAGACCCGTCGGGGTGTTTAAAGAGGAACCCGGTCAGAACCGCAGCAATAGAGGGCGAGAGGACGAACGGGACAGCGGCGGCTGTGAGCAGATCAGACGGCATCAGGCGCTGCAGGGCTTCGGCCAACAGTCGCCCGTGCAGAGACGCAGGCCGTGTGCGGCGGACGCGCCGTACGAGGACAGGAGCGGCGAACGGTGCTCAGCGCCCAGACTCTCGGAGCAGAACCACACGGAGGAGAAGAGGGTGCTGGTGACACAGAGCCCGTACGTCTCTCTCAACCTCCACCACGTCTGGGCCAAACACGTCCCGTCAGGACCCTATGCTCTCAGCCACTTAACGGACGGTTACCGGGACGAGGAGGTCAACCCGTACCTGTACCGGACCCAGAGCCCCGCGAACGACACGCACCGCGTTCCTCATTACATCGGCACGTCTGTCATCATCAGCAACGAGAGGTGACCCGCTCAGAACCGCTTCTGCTGCTTATGCAAAACTACAGAGCTTCTGTTCACACCTACAGCAGCGTCTCCTGCAGGACAGTCAGGAGTATCTGTTTTGACAAGAAGAAGCCGGGATACTACAGCCATGACGTCTGGAGTACAGAGGAACGAGAGACGCGTTTCGGTCATTCAGGGCCTCCAGATGAACCTTCTATTTGCTGCACATTATTGTTCTCTAAACTCAGATATGCAAGACATAATCATCCACGTGTTTTTGTGCCAACATTTACAAAATTAAAATATTTCATCAAATTTAGCCATAGCAAAAAAGCAAATATTTCTGTAAAAATGTCAGAACTTGAACAAGCAGTAAGTGATTTAGGAGAAGTGCTGTTGAGACTGGATCGGACCGAGCACCAACACACACGTGTAGCCAATCAGCAGTAAGGGGCGTGTCCACTCATGATGGGGGCGGTGCAAAGCATGTTGAGAGGCGGGGCTACCAAGTTAGGGGTTTTGGTGATTTCAAATATCATCAGTGTTTCTCAGAAATCTCTAGGTGTGTTCGACGTGAAGCGGCGCTGCAGACCGATCGATGTATGACATCAAAATACCGCAAAAGCGATTAGAGAGCAGATGACTTCATATGGTTTTTAATCGCTCTCTCGATACTTTGATGTTTCTCAGTCTGTGCAGCACCGAACACACCAACCTAACCTTTAAAGGAGAAGTGTGTCAATTCTATGTGACTAAACAGATTTATAGAGTGACATGTCATAATCTGAAAACCACACCCACTGGGGCTTCTGACTCAACCAATCACAGAGCCTGGGGCGGGACTAACTGTCTGACTGACCAATCGCAGATGTTTGCAGTGCATTTAGGAAAACAATCCAAGCCTCTCCATTAATTTTGTAATGCGGGAAGCTGACAGAAAAACAGAACAATGTCTAAAATCTGCTATGTAAACAGTAAACAAGCTCAAAAACCCAGAACTACACTTTTATAAGCTGTCAACCCAAAACAAAAACGAGCGGTTAAGGACACAACACCCACTGGAGGGAAACGTAACTGGCGACATTATTTTTAACCATGTCAGAGCATTATTTCACCACCCTATGTGAACCTGAGAGGAGGAGATATATTGAGAAACTAAATGTTATTGGTCTGTGTCAGTGCCCCTTTTCCTTACCTTCCTTTTGTTGGAGAAATGATTCAACTGATGCAAAACATGAAACAACCCGACATCTACAACTATTTGTGTCCTTAAACACTCAACAGCTTATAAAAAGGTAGTTCTGGGGGGTGGGGTGGGGTGGGGTGGGGGGGGGTTTGGGGGGTTAGCTTGTTTACACAGCAGCTTTTAGACATTGTTCTGTTTCTTGTCGTACAAGGTGCTTAAAGTGCATTAAGTACTTGAATTTGACTTTTTGAAATTTAAAGCCTGGAAAACCCTTGAAAATATCAATATTCCTGAAGAGGTACTTGAAAACTGATTGAATTATTGAAAGACAGTGTATCTATGACATAAGAGTCAAATTTTTTCCGAAACTCTAAATCAGTTAAACCCATAGACTGTAAAAAAAAAAAAAAAAAAACGTAGGTTTCTGAAGAGCATTTTTGAAGCTCTTAGTGGGCGGGAGTCACCCGTCGCCATCTTGGAATCGCGTCCCTGCACGTCACTCCCGGATAATCAAAAATGGGCAAAGAGGCGGGAGGTGGGTGGAGCTGGTTGCTGAAACCACGCCTGCCTAGCGCAACGGTGGTGACAGCAGCGGCAATCCACCTGTCACTCAAGTGGCCACGCCCTAAATTATGCAGAACTTTAAGGCTTAAAGGGGTCATCGGATGCTAAGTTCACTTTTTCGTGTTGTTTGAACATTAATGTGTGTTGTCAGTGTATGTACAAATCTACCCTATAATGATAAAAATCACTGCAGTGGTTTTTAATTAATCTGTAAAAATAATATTCCCTTTTTCAAATTGAGCCGTTCTCAGATGCCTGTCGTTGTTGCGTCACACAATAGTTGATTGACAAGAGCGTTTTACCTCAGATCAGCTGTCAGAGTCCGCCCTCTTTGTTTTGATGCCGGAGCAGGGATGTAAGTTAGACAAGAATATCTCCGATTGAGCGATTGAGGTGTTGTGTTGCTGGATGTAATAATGAACATAGTGGTCGTCATTTACCCCGACATCTGAGCCGCTGAAGATGCAGTGGATTACGTTTGTTTGTGAAGGGAATGCACCTCCCGATCTACATATATCCGTCTGTGTTCACGCGAATCATTCGTGATCCAGCTTCACTTACAGCAGAAGTGAGTATAAGGGTTTTTATTATGAATCTTTGCGATCGCCTTTCCTAATAACGTGGTAGTTAGGAAGTTTAGCGGCTAAATGCGGCTGAAGTAAACAAGACCTTCTTTCCACAGCGAGAAGAGAGGGGCGGGGCGAGCAGAGCTCATTTGCATTTAAAGGAACAACCCCTTAGAATGAGATGGTTTTTGCTGAGCTGATTTTGACAAGGTAAAAAGGGTGTTGTTTTACAAAACCATTGAGAATTTTTAACCAAAGTATGTTAGAGATTTTTCATTAAGACCCTAAAGAATCATATCAACTTGTGGAAAATGGGCATCCGATGACCCCTTTAATATAATGTAAACGGATGAGTTAATAAAAAAAATTCAGCCCCCTCACAGTTGACACGAAGGGCAAAATTAGCTACACAGACCAAAACCACTACTTGTACCAGGCTGTAAACATTTTTTTTCTGCTGTAAGGGGAGTTTATGGGATCGATTCCCTTTTGCAGCCAATCTCTAGCGGCCAGTCGATGAATTGCAGTTTTAGTCACTTCCGGGTTGGCTTCAAGAGGGAGACTGGGAGGTTGCCGCTTGGTTAAACCATTGCGTCGCAAAATAACTTTCTGTTTCGAAGCGCTAAATATGGGGTTAGAATCGTTGCATAATTCCAAATAAATACATTACGATCCACAAATAAATGTAAAGCGATTGACAAAAACAAAGCATATTCACAAAATAAATAGAATGAGATCCACAAATAAATCTTAGAGTTCCACAAACAAGAATTATATTTACAAGTAAAAAATTAGAATTGCAAATAAAAAACATACTCACAAATATTTTTTTTATTTTACAAACACAACTTTGCCCTGCATTTATATGTGAATCGCGTACTGTGCATTTGTGGATCGCAGCGCATATTTGTGGATTGCTCTCTGTGCATTTGTAAATCGCTGCGCGTATTTGTGGATTTTGAAACATTTCAAGCCTCAAGACTCACACTGATCCACAAATGCATGGACTCCACCCACCTTCTACTTAAGCCAATCAGATACCGGCCACGTGGGGCTGACCAATCGTTGCATGTTCTTGCTCCAACCAATCACGTTTTGCCCTACAATCAGTGCGGGACCAGCCGTAATTCAGGACAATTAACCAGTCTCTTCAAAATGGACGACTAGGACAGTGGTGCTCATCACAGCATTATTGTACTAATATCTAAAATAAAACAAGTAATGTTATGTGTAATGTAATCACTGAGTCGATGCGTGTTTTGACCGTGAGTGTGTTTAGCAAACTGGTATTCTACGGTGACCGGGGGGGAGGTCTTCGGTTCACTTAGTTTTGTTGTGGCCACGACATATAAACTCGTGAGATCGTGATAATATAACACAGCCACGAGATATTAATTTGTGGGAACGTGATATTACATCGTGGCCACGAGATCGTTTTGTCGAGGTAACAACATACTTATGCCACGACTTACGTTGAGGGAACGACATATTTGTGGCCACGAGTTTATTGCATAAACAAACATAATTTCTTTTATTGTTTTATAATATAAATTATTATATTGCACGCAATGTAAACAGCATTCATATTAAGTTTATAATGAATAAACGTTAGCAAAGGAGTCTAAATAACATAGGCATACAAGAAAACATTTTTATATATTATTATTTATTAACATATTATTATTAGGCCATTATTATCACCATCATCTTCATCAACATCATTATTATTAGCCTATTATTATATTTCCCCTTCATTTCGATCTTACATAACGTTATTATTATTATTATTATTAATAATAATAATAATAAGAAGAAGAATATACAAATATTAAATTAAATGTTTCATGTTAGTAAAAATGTTTTAAACAACTCTGATAATCCCAGGTTGCTATGGTCACGAAGGTTTGTTTATGCATGAGAAAAATATGCCGTTCCCTCATCATAATAAGACCTGGCCATGAAAAATGGATGTCGTTCCCTCAACATCCCACGACATCCTTACCTCGACAAAACGATCTCGTGGCCACGACATAATATGACGTTCCCACAAATTAATATCTCGTGGCTGTGTTATATTATCACGTTCTGACGAGTTTATATGTCGTGGCCACGACAAAACTAAGTGCACCGAAGACCTCCCCTCCCGGTCACCGTAGAATACCAGTTTGCTAAACACACTCACGGTCAAAACACGCATCGACTCAGTGATACATGAAACACTGATTACATTACACATAACATTACTTGTTTTATTTTAGATATTAGTACAATAATGCTGTGATGAGCACCACTGTCCTAATCGTCCATTTTGAAGAGACTGGTTAATTGTCCTGAATTACGGCTGGTCCCGCACTGATTGTAGGGCAAAACGTGATTGGTTAGAGCCAGAACATGCAACGATTGGTCAGCCCCACGTGGCCGGTATCTGATTGTCTTAAGTACAAGGTGGGTGGAGTCCATGCATTTGTGGATCAGTGTGCGTCTTGACGCTTGAAATGTTTCAAAATCCACAAATACACACAGCGATTTACAAATGCACAGAGAGCAATCCACAAATATGCGCTGCGATCCACAAATGCACAGTACGCGATTCACATATAAATGCCGGGCAAAGTTGTGTTTGTAAAATAAAAAAATATTTGTGAGTATGTTTTTTATTTGCAATTCTATTTTTTTTTACTTGTGAATATAATTCATGTTTGTGGAACTCTAAGATTTATTTGTGGATTTCATTCTATTTATTTTGTGAATATGCTTTGTTTTTGTCAATCGCTTTACATTTATTGTGGATCATAATGTATTTATTTGGAATTATGCAACGATTCTAACCCCATAGCTAAAATCAGATCGCCAATCATTTGGTTTAAATCAGGACTTTGGAGCGTGTATGGCTGATCATTTAATTTAGATCGGAGCACGGATCACAAACCATTTGATTCTGATCGAGACTTCGGTGCGGGTTTGCGAATTATTTGATTCAGTTCTGGACTTCAGAGCGTGTATCATTTTTGTATCATTTTTCAGATCAGGATTTCGGAGTGGTTTCACAAATCTTTTCTTTCGGATTAATTGAACAGATTATTGAAACCATTAAGGCAATACAGTTATAAAAACAACAAAAACAGAAAATTCGAGTTTATGCAAATTTTAATCCCTTAAAATAAAAAATAAAAAATAGAAAATGAACCATGGTTTTAGTTTGAAAGAGAAGACATTGATAAATGAGACCTCTGACTGAAATCAAGTGCTTGAAAAGTCCTGGAATTTCATTTTACAGTTTCTGTGCGAACCCTGATTTTCACTGCAAACTGAACTGAACATCACACACTTCAGCGTTAAATCAACAACTTCTGAAGCGTGTCTGTATCTGAGCTGAGATGAAATGGAATGAACTGGAAAATAATTCTCTTATATTTTTGGAAACACAATTCATTTATGGGGCGCTGGTCCAGTTTTCTGTTGTTTAACAGCCAGTCCTGCAGGTCTCTAACCGGTCACTCACTTGTGTCCAACATCCTGATATTCAGCTGCATATTTACACTGTTCGACCACTGTGCAGCTCCGTTATTGACGGTGCAGACCAGGAGTCTAACAGATTACTAAAACGACTGGAGATAGTGTGATTAGAACCTGAATAAACATGAGATGACACAGGAGCGCGTCGCGTCGCGTCTCTCAGCAACAAAACACCGAACACACACGTGGCGATTCTTTCCAGGCCGTTACTGAAGCTGTTATTGGCGCAGGAGCTTCATCTGCCGTTCCGAGTGAGAAAAGCCTGAAAAACATGACGCTTTGATGAAGCGTCCGGGATCTAATACTCCTCCGGAGGAGGTTTAATACTCGCCGTGTTTGTTTGTTGATGAAGACTGCGGCTTTTTATGATTTTGAAGAAGAGCCAGCGGCTCCGCGTCCGTCCCCGGGGACAGAAGATTGGAGCCCGGTATTATAGATGATAGATTCGGTTTGACCTTCAGGGACCCCCAGCTGAAATTGTTTAACAGGATATTGTGGATGTGGCGTTTATGGATCCGAGGTGAGCCATTTGCTTAATGATTTCTAAAGGCTCGGTTTAAAAACGCTTTTATGAGTAAACGCGTCCTGCCGAGCACCGGAACACCTGAAGAACCGGATCAGCGATTTAATAGACCGATCGCTGCGAATGTGCTCGAATGTGAGAAAGTGGGAGGCGATGAATGTCTTTGTAATGAGGTGAAAGATCTCAGACCGTTTAGCGAAGCTCGGAGGAATATTTTCACCTCATCAAGACGAGAGACGAGGCTGAAGCACGAGGTGCAGATGACAGATGAGCTGCTGCTTATGGAGGACGGATGGACATGACACTGCCAGGAAACACGCGCGCGCGCGCGCGCACACACACACACACCTGCGGTGCGCGCTCCCCGACCCACACGCCGCTGGACTGACGGGATCGCGCTTCGCTGATGGAATAAACACGGAGAACGAATCTCACAGCAACACATCAATCAGTCACAATCATTTTATTTCATTTTGTACAACTCTGGAATGTCTTCCTTAAAAGGAATCGCCTGTATCTGTTTACAAACCACGAATCATTATAAAATATTGAGTATGTTGTATGATATGAACATCCAGAAATCAGCTCAGAATCGAGAATGAGAACTACAGACAAGTTTTAAGGAGCGTCAGTCAGATTTCCACATCAAACTCTTCAGTTAACTGAGAATAGACAGTAACCAGTTACAGATCACTAATCCTCTCTAAACTAACTCATCACTTAATGAGAAAAGGCAAACTAAAACCAGTGTGTTTTTCAGTGATTATGTTGTCTCGTCTGTCTACCTGAGATGAGTCCAGTTTTACAGCGCGGAAACGTCTTGAAGAATCCTTCTCATTTCTCCACTAAATGATTTCAAATGAAGATTTTGAGAGTCATACGAGCGTAACCTGAAGAGCATATGCGACTGATTACACTGGATCCATCACAGCAAACACTGCTCATGCCTTTAATGCAAACAAAACGGGATAATTACTAATAAACATTAGTGATTCAATGATGCTTGTTATTCTATAGAAAACATCACATCCACTTCTCAACATTCACGTTTTCTTGTTGAATCTCCTGTTTGACTCTTACAACAGCGTTGTAGTGCCAGGTTAAAAAATAAAATCTAGGATTACGAAATTAAGGTTGTAATATTTTGAGAATAAAGTCGAAATTACGAGAAAAAAGTTGAAATACTACGAGAATAAAGTTGAAATTAAGAAAATAAAGTCGAAATATAAGAATAAAATTGAAACATTTAAAACAAAACGTTGAAATTATGAGAAAAAAGTAGAAATATTACAAGAATAAAGTCAAAATACTACAACTAACCCTAACTATTTTAACTTTATTCTCATAATTTCTACTTTCTTTAAATATTTCTAATTCTTGTAGCATTTTGACCTTACTTTTGTAGTATTTTGACATTATTCTCATAGCATTTCAACTTTATTCTCGAAATATTCTGACTTTAATCTCATAAACTTGGTAGCAGGAAGGGTCACAAACAGCCGTTTGACCTGAAAACAACTCAGAAAGAGACATTTCTGTGAAATAAATTCGTATTAATAGACAGATAAGCAACTCTGCTGTGTGGTCGTGGTCAGCTGAAGAGATGTGAAAATACTGGAGATCTTCAGCTGGTTTTGGTCACCACCAGGTTCCTCAGCATGTCGAAGGAGTTTCCGTCCGGCTGCACGGACACGACGCCCTGATCTCCCATCACCTGCAGGAAGCCGTTCTCGTCCAGTCCCAGCACCTCGGCCTCGGGCCCGTCCTCGCTCCAGAGACGCACGCGTGTGCCGCTGAAACACAGACACGCGTCAGCAAACACGCACACAGACACGCGTGTGTATGTGGAGGAGCGTCGCCGGCGGCTCACCCGTGCACCCATCTCCTGTAGTAGAGCGGCAGCAGCGCCTGCGAGCCGTGCAGCTGGAACTCCGAGACGTAGCGCTCCAGCAGCGTGACCGAGCGCCCGATGAGCTGCGCCGTAGCGAGCGGCTCCAGGCCGAGGCCGTGCTCCCGGTTCTGCTGCCGCACCAGGTCGTTGATGCAGACGGTCGGGTTGCTGTTGCTCACGTTGAAGCCGCAGCCTGCGGGAAACACGACAGACGTCACGCGTGCGACACGGCCGACGCACTGACCTGCTGACGCGGCGGCGAGACGTTACCGATCAGGAGGTGGAAGGTTCGATCGATGAAGGTGGAATTGACCAGAACACCGCCGAGTTTCATCAGGTTACTGTAGTAGATGTCATTGGGCCACTTCAGCCGCAGGTCGACATCCTACACAAATATGTGAAAATATAAGTTTGCATTCAATCATTTAACGGGAATGTTCACAGTAGTAATGTTTTAAACAATGTTCATTCGTTTCACTTCACAAGACCCCATTATATGGTCAGAAGCCACAGCTATTAATCTGGTGTTGCCTGATAGGATGTTTTGACTCTCAAAGCGACGGTAGCCATTGACTTGCACTAAAAAAAAAAAAAAACAATTTCCACCTTGAATGGCCTGAGCGTGACTGAATTGAGAGCAAACCTTCATTTTTGTGTGAACGAACATGTCCTGTGATACTGGTTCTCTGAAGAAGTGGAAACATCATGAAAGAGCTTTCAACAACCCACTCCACTCCTGTCATTTGTTATTTCAAATAGTGGAAAAGCAACAGTAACAAATAAAGTTTTATCTTTCAGTTGACATGATTGTTTGGTTATTATTAATATTGCATATACTTTGCACAGCCAAAAGCAGAGGTCCAGGGATCATAAAAGAGTGCTGGGGGTCCTTGAAAAAAAAAAAAAAAAAAAACACACAATACAAAGATCCGATCTGACCGTCATCTTTGCTTCCTGCAAAATGACCTGAAAAACTACGCACAAGTGAACCGAGGACAAAAGCGGTTTTAAACGCAAAGTTTTAAACACATTATTTTTGACAACACACTCACTTTACAGCATTTTTACACAAGTTCCTAAAACCTTCCACACTACTGTAGCTTTGTAGGAAGGTTCCTTCAAGCATCTTGGAGACATTGCCACAGTTCTGGATTTAGTCCGTCTCTTTATTTTTTATATTTTTGTTTTTTTTCATGTGACGCCAGACAGACTGGATGATGATGAGATCAGATCTGTGTGTGGAGCACTGGCTGCTGTCAGACTAAAATCTCACTGAATCATTACAATTAATGGCAAAATTTATGTTTGGAATGTTGAACTGAGTTGTCAGTCGATTAAAATTGTTAATCTAATTAATTATGATGTTTTGATTAATTCATCTAATTAATCGCAAAGTAAATTTGGCTGTGAAAATACCCACAAAAGATTATTTAAAACTATTATGGTGTTAAATGAGAAAGTATCAAGTAGACATTACAAACAGTAGCTCTAGAAAGAAATATTTTATTTGATTCAGCATAAAATTTATTACACAAACATTTAGGCTGCAACGGCCTAACGTAAACTACAGAACATAAAAGATCATTTGAGAAACATCTCAGTATTTTTTGTAAATACGATGAAAGTCACTGGTAAACAAAACTTCAGTCTTCAAAACACCTTCTCTCATGTTCCACAAAAGAAAGGTTTGAAACGACACAAGGGTGAATGACTATTTAAATTTTTTGGATGAATTATCCCTGTAGTGTTTTTATTTTTATTAATATGTTTTTTTTTTTTAATGAAATAACACTCTAAATAAGAAATTAAAAAATCTGCCTGAAGGTAAATGTCTGTGAGTCATTCATTCATTTAATTCATTCAAATGAAGTAAATGACTCTCTTTATAAATGGGCCTTTGAATCATTGATTCACACGGTTCATTCAAAACGCAGATTCATTCAGAAACTAAACGCCGCTGTGTTGCTCTGAGACGTGCAACAATTCTGCTGTGGCTTTATAGGTAATATGTTCTCTGCAGAGTTGAGCAAACACACATAATATTGTGTTTAAAATATAACACTATCAACTTCTTATTTACTGAACTGTTGTAAATAAGAAGTTAACAACACATTTAAGCTTGTGAGATCGGGACAAAATCAGCACTCGTGGCCTACTGCTCTGTGATATTGTGTGATATAAATGAGACAAAACACATGCGGGGCATTTTTTTGCACCAATATCTTAAATTATAGGTCATAACTGTATTTGTGGAGTTGTTGCCCTGCATTATATTTGTCAGTCAACTATATGAAATATAAGATGATGTACAGGTCTGGGGGCGGGGACAGTGTGTTAACTGTACTAATTTTGTTTTTTTTTTGGTGTAATTTTTCATCACTAACTCATTCAGTTAACGCATGAAAGTGACAGCCCTAATACGCTTTATATATAACATTTTAGTGTGGGGGTCCCTCGCATGAGAATAATAATATCTGTGGCACCTCAAAGTTTGAAAACCTAAAATAAAAAACAAAATGATAAGCAGATTTTTCCTAGTCATGTAAACTCTGATATGTGCTTGTGGAAGATACGGTTTCTCAGTCATTACTGACACAAACACCTGAGACACAGACAATCAGATGCTTTCAAACTCTCAGTTCCTGTCTGCTGAATCACACTAGTTTAAGAGATAATCCTGAAATTAATTTAAAGTACTTCCTCTGCATCCCATAGAAACACACACACACACACACAAACAAAACCACAACCCCGCTTCAGTAGAGCAGCAGCACAGGTGTGTGTGTGTGTGTGTGTGTGTGTGAGCACCTCGTATCCGGGCAGTGTTCGCACAGACTCCACCACGGCCAGGGCGACGAGGTGCTGCAGGAACGGGATCCTCTGGCCGAGCCGCGAGTCCACAGGAAGCTGCAGGTGGAGAGTGAATATGGCGCATCCCAGCGGACTCAACCACGCGTTCCCCCCCGCGGCCTGAGACACACAGCATTAATGAATGACACGCTCGTTTACATGTTAAACCAGAGTTAATGCGGCTGCGTGAGAGCCGATGGAAACCCGCTGACCTTTGCCCTGCGTCTGACGCGCCGCTATGGCAATTAACCCCGTTTCCTGTGGCGACTGCAACATCAACCTGCAGGAGGAACAAAGAGAACGTCAGCGCTTCAGACGGCACCTCATACAATACATATCGTTTCAAAGCTGCTTCACAACAATAATAATAATAATAATAATAATAATAATAATAATAATAACAACAACAACACACAGGAAAATAATTCTTGATACGCCCAAAAAAAAAAAAAAAAAAAAAAAAAAAAAAAACGCCACTGAGGCCCTGAGGACTGAGAGTTTCTCACTGGACTGTAATTGACCTTTGACCCCTATCACAGGCTTCCTATCCCAGCAGCCCTGTCAGATAACACCCCCGCTAAAGCAAACAGCCGTCCACTTGACCTCGGTGGCGCTGGACGCGTCAATCTCACAGTAACTGCTGCAAAAACCCTCCAGTACTCCTGCAGAACTTTAATAAAGTCACTTCCGTGCCATCTCATCCTCTCAAACGCCCATCACGCTCCACCGCCGGCGCAGGAGGGTTTGCCGCATCTCACCGTCCTCAAATCGCAGGTCAAAGCAGCTCTCTTCGCGTAACAGGCTCGGGAATCTCGGATCCGCGTGTCATTTAGAGCAAATACATTTACAGAAAAGCTTAAGCGACACGTCTTCAGTCCGCTGAGCCGCTCAAAGCCCGTAAGCCCGAGACACACAGAGAGCAGCATTCAGATGCAAAGAGCGACCGTCCTTTGAGCGACTCTGCCGTAATCCATCTATTGAAGCGGGCCGTGGCGTCAGAGCACCTAGCGCTGAATCATGGGACGGCGTGTTCAGATAGAGCCGAACCAGAACAGAGTTCACAGTGTTTTTACAGCAAACCAGTCGGTGTGTGATCGTCCGGTGTTGTGAAACGCTGAAAGCCAGAGTGTTTTCTAGAGCGACACGGGTGCAGACCGCACATGCTAATTTGCAGACGGAGGAATTCGTTACTCAGAGTTTTAATTGAACTGGACGTTCTTGCAAGAGCAAGAAATGAGAAGAAAACTGCAAAAACAGAAACCCCGGCGGTCTGACGTGTCAAACGCAGACACAGAGAACTGCTAAAAAAAGAACCGAAGCCATGATCAAATGTGCAAAACGCTGCAGAAAGTGAGTGGGATTTCGGCAGATCTTTAGTCTGTGTTCTGCTGAAACACACACACACACACACAGATGCAGTTGTCGAGATCATGACCTCAGAGCAGCAGCGGCCGGTTAGCCAGACGCTCAGAGTTGTGCAGCTAATTGAGAGCTTTCACAGTTGGGCAGGAGCGGCGGAGACCCCCGCGAGCGGATCGTGACGCGGCCGCAGCCGCGCGCATCAGGAGCTGACGAGCACAGACGGAGGCGCAGCCGCGGTTCTGGAGTCCTTCAGCAGAACAAATGAACTTTTAATGAGAACATCAGCCGCTAACGGCGCAAAGAGAGACGGCCACGACTCGCCTGTGTGTGTCTGATTTAACTGATTTTCTGTGAGAAAGGAGAGGTGTAAATCTGCTTTGTGTCACTCAAATATTTTTGTCTAATTTATTATCTCATTTCAAGATGTTACACACAGTGTTGGGGAAAGTTACTTTTAACAGTAATGCATTACAATGTTGCACTACTCCCGAAAAAGGTAAGTAATTACGTTACTTATTTACTTTTTCTGGAAAAGTAACACGTTATTTTACTTTTGCATTACTTTTTAAATCTGCGCAGGGCTTGTTTTTTTTTTTTTATTATAACAAGTTCTGTTGACAGCAAATGCAAAAGTCCTTTCACACCAAAAGTGAAATGAATGAGCCTCAGGCTGAAGGAAAAGTAAATTCACGTCTGTGCAGTAGAACATGGGAGAAGAAACAACTCAACACTCTTCAGCAAAAAAAAAAAAAATAAATAAAAATAAAAATATTAGTTTGAGTAATTTTTGCTTATTAGTATGGCTGAATTGGATCATCAAAGGTCAGCAGCAAAGAGATTAGTTAATAAACTAAATTAAACAGGATATTTGTATTATTAATTATTATAGGTTTGTGTCAAATTCTGAGTTTGCATTTCATTGTTTTTATTCATATTGAGGAATACTGAATCAGTTTTTTTTTTTTGTGAGTGAGATGAATTAATGCATGTTCACATTTATTCTAGAACTAAAGTAACATCTTACTCCTGATCTCTCTCAACATGGGGTCAAATAAGTAACTGGTGTTACTTATTTATATATATTATATATATATATATATATATAAAAAAAGTACCTCAGATATTTTCTTGTAAATTAAAAAGTAATGTTACTTTAATAATTACTTGAAAAAAAAGTAATCTGATTATGTAACTCGCGTTTCTTGTAATGCGTTACCCACAACACTACATACACACACACAATAAAACGACAAAACACAAAAACAAATCACAAATGAATTCAGCGTCTATTTTGTGTTTTCCTGATGCTCAACTGGAACACAGCGCTAGCAACACAAGATCACTGCTTCAATGCCAGGGAAGAAAAAAAAATACAAGAACAACCGAGATCAAAGCTTCAAAGAGAGAAATGTAGAAACTGACTGAGCGACACACAAACCCTGGACGAACATGACAAAAACAAAAAAAACTACAATAAACCACTCAGGCTCTCACTGTTTTTTTCTTTCTCAATTTCTCGCTCTGTCTTTGTTCAGCAGAAATCAATCCCTCTCAGATTAACATGTAAAGAGGCATCAAATTAATTTCAGCAACACAAATATGAGATCAGCCGTGGATCACACACACACAGTAATGCTCTTAGCGGCTCAATGAGGTGTGTGTGTGTGTGTGTGTGTGTGTGTGTGTGTGTGTGTGTGTGTGTCGAGGGTCAGTTAATCTCATTGTGAAAGCAGCTCGTCTGCAGCCGCATTACGAACAAACCTCAGTAACGGCCTGAAAAGAGTGAAAGAAGAAAAGACGCTCCATTAGTAATTAAGACACAAACAAAGAACGAATTTCAGTTCCTCACGCTGCAGACAAACAAACATGATTTAACAGTCTGATGACACACAAATGTGTCTAGAAATGCACTAAATCAGTGTTTAACCACAGTAAATCAGACACAAGATGCACTACAAAAGTGTCTGCTAACCACTGAGTGAACAGATGATCAGAACACAGACAGACACCACAACCGAGTGAGTGTGTGTGTGCTTTTGTTGTGGCCGCTGAGCCAAAGGGTCAGTTACCCAGAGACCTGAGGGGTCTCACACACACACACACACACACGCACGGGTGTGCAGATGAAGATGTTTCCCAGCAGTGCTCGAGCGTCTCAGCACAGGTCTGAAGTGGGAACTGTATTTCTGGTGATATTCATTATATATCTCAATATTTTTGTGCATTTGCTTCCCCCAAAAAACAAACTCAGAAAAAAAAAAAAATATTAAAAAGACAGTGACCACTTACTGCTTTTTACTAAATGAACACAAAAGAAACATCAAATTGGAATTTACCAACATAAAAATGTGAATTATAAAAATATTCAAATGATACAAAAAAAGACAATATTCTTACAAAAAGTTGTGCTCGCTGCAACAAGACTCAATAAACACACAGAAACAGAACAAGCGGCAGCTCTAGTTTGTATTTACGCTCTAATTGCAGAAATCTATTCTGACTCTCATTGACTTCCATTCACACGCAAAAGCATGTTGGACACAGGAAACACAAGTTTATGCTTATATTTCTGCAATCCTAAGTATCACAAAGATACTGCAATAATATTGCTAATATTCAGCATATGGTCACAGAATCTACAGCACATCGGATCTGTTAGTGTCCAACAGAAGCTCTTAAACGGACACATGCGATCAGACGCAGAAACACTCGTACGGAGCAGAAATATGACGCACGGCACTCGTCAATGTGTGGCGATAAAACTGGATTTCCAACTATTAGCATAAGTATATTAGTATTGATCAGTCAGGGGCATAAATGTGATGATCGATCAGAGCCGTCTAATCTGTAAATGTGATTAATTGGGAAAATCCTGTTTCTGGAGGAGCTGCAGCAATTACCATCTTCAAACAGAAACAGAGCTGATCAATCACTTTCTGCTATTAGTAAAACACACACAAACGCACACTCATGCACACACACCCACTCTCTCACACACACTTGGACAAAAATACAGACACACACACACACTTGCACAAAGGTACACTCTTACACTTGAGCACAAAAACACACACTCACTCTCACACAAACACACTTGCACACTCATGCACACACTCACAAATGCACACACTCGTGCAAACTTGAATAAACGCACTCATGCACACACTTGCACAAACCAAACACTTGTACTCATGCACACACACACACTCGCATAAAGCACACACTCATGCACACACACGCGCACACTTGCACAATACCAAATACAAAAATGCACGCTCAAAATGGTGTGCACATACACACACTCACACAAATGTGCACACACACTTGCACAAACCAAATACTTGTGCACACACTTGCACAAGCACACACACACAAACCCGCATGAATGCACACTCACACACACAACCTGCACACACTCTCATACACACTTTTTCTCACGCACACTCTCACTTTCACACACACACACACACACACACACACACACACACACACACACAGGGTCGTTGAGCAGACAGTGATGTTCTTGAGCTCACAGCATGAGATCTTCATCCAGAGCTGCCGCATTCAGATGAAACCCGGCGCGTCGCTGAAACTCGATCTCGCGCGCTCGTGACCCGCTCCGCTCCTCAACACTCGCCACAGACGCGCACTTTTCCTCCAGCGCCGAGCGCCAGATGTACGAGAATATGAAATGAGAGCGACGAGCATCTGCTTACGATTTGAGGTAATTGCTGCTGGAGCACGCAGGTCAATTGGACTAATTTCACTTCATGTACTAACCTGATGCTTTGGCTGCTGGGCAGCTTTTCCTCCGGCCCCTCGTGACACAGAGCCGGTGTTTTCACAGGAAGTGCCGTTTAATTCCACACGGTGTCAGTTTGGGTTTTGGATTCGCTGTTAAAACAAACACTGATTGCTACACGACAGGACGACCTCAGTGTGTGAGAGTGTTAATTACGCTCAGAGAAAGAAGAGAAAGAGATCCGACCCGCTCCGAAAACACGGTCTCGCGTTCCTCTATAAAACTCCAGCAGGCCACGTTTGAGCCCACAAATGACAAAACGTGATGCCTTCTCTTTATCGATCTTCAGATGACGATGAACTGCCTGAAAATGGAAAAACATTAAAGACGATTCACATGAGATTTTTAAAAATTGAAATAATAAGATCTCCATTGATGTGTAGTTTGTTATGATAGGACAATATTTGTCCGAGAACTATTTGTAAATCTGGAATCTGAGGGTGCAAAAAAAAAAAAAAAAAAAAAAAAAAAAAAAAAATCGAAATATGGAGCAAATGACCTTTAAAGTTGTCCAAATGAAGTTCTTAGCAATGCATATTACTAATCAGAAATTAAGTTTTGATATATTTACAGTAGGAAATTTACAAAATAGCTTAATGGAACATGATCTTTACTTAATATCCTAATGATTTTTGGCATAAAGGGAAAATCGATCATTTTGACCCATACAATGTATTGTTGGCTATTGCTACAAATATACCCGTGATACTTAAGACTGGTTTTGTGGTGCAGGGTCACAAATGAAGGCGCTCAGTGCATCCCTCACTCTCTCTAGTGCACAAAATAATTTAATCAGGCAACACAGTAACCATATAAAACTATTTTCCTATGTTATATATGAATTTTAAGGCCTCCAAAGGATCAAAACAGGCTGTTAAACCTGACACACACAGTCTACTGCACGTCTGATTGATAGTTTAGAGTTTTTTTATCCAGTAAAAGCTCTTTTAGTGTAATTGTACAAACATTCACCTTTAGCTGGTGCTTCACATGTGTTTTTTCCAGCAAATTTTGACTGATTTTTATAAAGTAAACGTCAGAATAACTGTAGTTTGTAACACTTGAGCACTGAAGCATCTGGGCTTTACTCGAGTCTCCATGAATCATTTTTTAGTGTCAAATCTGATCATCGGGATCTTTATTTGTTCATCTGTCAATCATCATCATTGGATTGCATTGCATTATGTTTGAATCAATTCAATCTCATCTTACCACTGATATTTACATCATCTGATGTCAGTATCTGCTCTACTGTTATAGAGATCTCATTGATTTACAAGCATCAGAATTTCATCATATAAACATCAGCATCTGCAGCACATTCATATTTTTGCTCTATTTGAGTCTCTGAATAAAATTGAGCTGTTTTGTTTCTTCATATTCTCACTATATCAGACTATATGAGCCATAAAAGCCTGATGATCAAATATGACATAAAACAAAACGCATGCAAACTTGATTTTCCTGACTATTATTTTATGAGGTTCGCAAATTAAGAATAGCTTTGGTGAAAGAATTAGGGGGGAAAAGACTGTACTGCTCATTTAAAAGATGTGTTCATAAACAGCAAAAGAATTGTTCACGGCCTGAACCGCTCTAGCAGATCTCACGAGTGAAGCTTCAGAGCGGTGATTTAATAGAGACGTGATGGGGGTCACGGGGTCGTTGAGATTCCGCTCCGTTTGTGACCTTGTGAGAAACAGCGAGAGTCTCCGGCTGCCCATTATTAGTGTGTGCAGCTCAAACAGAGCACTAATACTCTCATCACACACACACACACACACACACACACACACACACCTCTCATAACCCTCCTCATCCTCCGCAGATCAGACAAATCAAATGTCTGTTTATCTGGAGCTCAAGTGATCATCAAATCAACACAATAATAATATTATAAACTCCAATATTAATAATAGTGAGCACAGCAGTAATAATAAACGCTGAGAGCTCATTCTGCTTCCGTGATGAGAAACCAACTGACAGAAGTGTAAAGACAGCGAACACAGAGGACAATCGCTGAGGTTCGGCAACTGCAGGACTCCTGCGTGCGACTATGAAAAAATCTTTATGAGCATCAGTGCGACTGACGCCATCAGTATATTTGTGTTTGCGCTGAGGGGAGATTCAAAGGTTTCTACGTGTTTTTGCAGCGCTGAGTAATGAATCACACACATCTCTCAGCAATCCTCTCATAAACTAAGTGTAAATAAGACATTGATTGTGCAGTGTAGAGAACTTCAGCGATTATAACTTTGTGAGATCGTGATGAACTAAGACGAGCGACAGCTTTGAATGATTTTTAAGGGAGTTTGTAAATGAGTTGTTGATTTAACAGTTCAATAAACAAGAAGTTAATATGAAGTGACTTACACTGTCTGACTGTAACACTATTGCCTGATTTTGCTCTATTTCATTGTCAAAAATAGTTTGAAACAAGTCACAACTGAGCCGCTGCACATCTCCATTCACACACGGCGCTGTTTCCTTTATGAATGAACGTGCGTTTTTAAACTAATCTAGTGAGTCAATGATTCAGTTTCCCATTCATAAAGAGAGTGCTTTATTGCTGAACGAATCAGCCGTTCGAACGAATCAAATGAATGAATGATTCAGTAATTAAACCAACTACTGGTAGATTTAATTTAATTTTTAAAGTACCTTCAGTTATTTAAATCATTTAATATTTCTATATTCAAAATGTTATATTTAAAACATTAATCTCAACATGAATTTATGAATTTAATTGCACTCATGCTCCTCTGAGCCTCATTAAACACATGAAAATACACCTACAAGACACTTCTTGTTCTTCTGTGCACCTCTGTAGTACAAATGAATGTTTATACTAATTAATACTAATACAAATTAATTGATACTAATTAATACTAATAACACTAATAATATTAATAATAACACTAATAATACTAATTAATACTAATACTAATTAGTACACATTAATTTGTTAATACTCATTTATCACTCACTTATTCTCTGTTCTTTTCATTAGAAATTTGAAAAAGCTCAAAATATAATTTTTTACAGATTTGACATAAAAGCTGACATACTTTTAATAAAGTTAGAAAAATGCCATTACAAAGGTAAAAACAAAATTCCTCTGTAAATCACTTTAAGGAGTCAAATATCAGCTCGTAATAAGAATGCTAATTTTTGATGAGATTGTTTGATTATTGATTAGAAGGTGCTCCTGAAATTTTGACCGTGCTCCTAAAAAGCCCTGAGCTGTGAGCACACGATCTGCGCCGGGTGTTCTGAACTTCCTGTCCGTCACGCCGCCCACTCAAGACTCTCATACTAGAATAATACCACTTAATCAGAGTGTAACAGGGGACATCTGGAAATTACTCTGATAATCAGGCGAGGGGAAATCAAACTGTAGATGTTTTTTTTCCACGGCCCCTTTTTCGTTACCTTACAGGCCTAATGACAACACTGTCACTCCCAATCACTTCAGCCGCGCTCCGCCGTCCATTTGTCAAACTTTATGACAGCTCTAATGGTTTCCACCTGCCGCCGCGCTCCGTCCGCTGGCCGCGTCCCAGCGCGAGTCCCGCCGCACACAAAGGCCTCTATTAGGCCGCTCTTACCGCCGTGAGCTCACTCGAGCATTAAATGAGTTCCAGCCCCCCCGCCGGCCCAAACCCCAAGCGAGGAGCCGCGCTTACGTACCCGTCCAGCAGGTCCATGGTGGTGGAGGTGACGTCGGCGTACAGGACGGTCCGGCCGAGCCGCCGCGTCTGCAGGTGCCGGCGGTACGTCTGCGGGCTGAAGTGCTCGGAGAAGCTCTCGGGCGGCTCGGCGTGTAACGCGAGCTCGCCCTCGCGCAGATCCGGAGGCTCGTCTCCGGCCCACACCGCCCTCAGGACGCCCGCCGTGCTCCGCACAACTCCACCCGAACCGTCCGTCTGCGCCCGCAGCCAGCGCAGAAAGCGGCCCGTCTGCTCCTGCACACACACACACACACACACACACACTCAATCTCAGCTCACCGACACACGCCTGTGAATAAAGTGTGTTTCCATTTGACTGGCAGCGTCTCATTAATTAGACGAGACGATCAGCAAACACGGGTAATCGATGACGACACATGCTGGCTGCTCTTCTTCTGTTTAAACTGCAAGAGAAGCTCTTATGATTTGATTTGTATATTAAAACGCTCAGACTGCATTCGTGTTCACCAGCCAATGCTAATCACATTAGCACCAAAACCAGAACTATATAGTGAAATATGTGACCCTGGACCACAAAACCAGTCATAAGAGACAACTGAAATTAAGATTTATAGATCACATAAATAAGCTTTCCAGTGATGTATGGTTTGTTATGATTGGACAATATTTGTCCAAGATACAACTATTTGAAAATCTGTAATCTGATGGTGCAAAAAAGTCAAAATATTGAGAAAATCACCTTTAAAGTTTCCAAATGAAGTTCTTAGCAATGCATATTACTAATCAAAAATTAAGTTCTGGTATATTTATAGTAGGAAATTTACAAAATATCTTCATGGAACATGATCTTTACTTAATATCCTAATGATTTTTGGCATAAAAGAAAAATTGATCATTTTGACCCATACAATGCATTGTTGGCTATTGCTACAAATATACCCGTGATACTTAAGACTGGTTTTGTGCTCCAGGGTCACATATATCTGTGCAGCATCTACAATTAACAATAAAAATAATTAAAAAAAAACTAAATAATTTAACTAAATAATTAAAATATTAGTAATAACATTTAAATATAAATATAAAATAACAATTTTTATTATTAATTAAATAAATGTTTATTATTATTTTTAATAACAAATAATTTATACTTAACATTTATGTAACAATATAATCTAAAATAATCTTAATAATTGAAATATTTTTTTTTACAATATTATTAATAATCATTTCAAAATATATATATATATATATATATTTTTTTTTTTTTTTTTTTTCATGAAATGTGAAATACAATCAGGGCAGATGAAGCACCTGTGGCGGCAGACGTGAGGAGGACGTGAAAACAGACAAACGCTGCGCTAATGACCCCATTATCAGCTGGAGAACATCGAGCCGCTTAATCAATTAGAGGCGCATCTCCCATCAGACCCACACAATCCGGCCGTCCCTGGGGAACCTTAACATCTTAACAAGCAGAGCGCAGCTCCGCATCAGGACACACGCACGCGGCGGCAGCAGGGGGCCCACAGAGGCATTGTGGGAAATGGCAGACGCGAACGCAAACTTCACAACTGAAAGAGCCAGCAACACTGGATGAACGACACTTAATAAACGATCGACATCGAAGAAAGCGTTTCTGTCCGAGGGTCGTGGAGAGCAGTGTTAACCAGAGCAGATCCTGGAAAACTAAAGGAACGGATGTCAAACACGCTTCACTTCACTGCCTTCACTGCGAGTTCCCTTACTCTTGAAATGCATGCATATCTATCCATCAGTATCTATGTGTGTGTGTGTTTTAATTATATTTAATGCATATTGACACATCATTTAATAATTCTATACATATATTAAAGATGCCTTCATTTTTTCTCATTTCTTTGTGACGATCTGATTTGAAATGAAAACAAAGACTGACACCTAGTGGACAGAACTCGGCATCACCTGCGCTCCAGGTGAGGGTTAGTGTTGGTTATCGGTGCTGTGACTCACACAACCAATCAAACGGAACGTGTTTGATAAATGATGAATTAGAAGCTGCTCCGAACGGATCGGTGCTGTATGAAGCGACGCAGACGCGCGTCTCACCGTGTGCGTGTCGAGCAGGTAGATGGGGCTGAGCGGCGGCACCTGACTCAGCTCACACCTCAGACCCAGAGACGTCAGGATCTCCGTCAGAACCTCGTAGCGCCGGGCGTTGCTCATCTTGAGTTCCGAGAAGCCGGCGGAGCCTTGAGCGTCATGGGCGTCCGGAGCCGTTTCCAAACGCACCTGCGGAGCACAAACACGAGAAGCGCTCTGTAGTGACGACAGAATCAAGCCGTGCGAAGCTTTAAAAAGCTTTTGAACTGAATTTCTCTGCAAATTGATTCAATGTTTTGAAATGTTTAAAACACCACACGCTGGCGACACCTGCTGGTCAAAACTGTGCAAATGCCACAAAACTACACACCCACTGCAAATGGTGTACTGAAATCTAGATTTAATTTTAGATGTTAATTCAAACTCACAGACATCACAGAAGTCCACTATATGAAGAGAAATCCTGAAATGTGTCCTGAAAAGACACATTCTGGATGACAAAGGGGTGAGTAAATTATCTGTAAATTCTTGTTCTGGAAGTGACCTTCTCCTTAAAGGAATTGAGTTTGACTCCCCTGCACTGCACGCTCAGATGTACGCACACACATACCAAGAGCGGAGTGTAAGTGGGTGAAGTGAGAAGCAGCAGATGAGCGTGTGGAGCAGAGGTCATTACCTGACACAGGACGGCCTCTCCGCTGTCCTCTCCGTGAGTCACACGCACGATCGCCATCTCGCGGCCGTCCTGCGCGCCGATCTCGCCCCAGAGCTCCACCTCGCCGTCGCCGTCGCGCACGTACACGCTCCCGCTGGACAACGCGCTCAGCCGCAGCTCCGTGCTGTCGGACTTGGTGAAGGTCAGCGTGCAGATGCGGTCTTTCTGCGCGTCTCTGGGCCGCAGCGCGAGCCCGGCGGGACACAGCGACGACGACAGACCCAGGAGCTTCCCGCCCTGGCTCAGGTAGGACAGGAAGCGCAGCTGCAGCTGCGGCGTGAGCGTCTGGTCGGTGGCGAGCACCAGCAGCAGCGTGTTCTCCAGCCAGGGATCGCTCAGGGCCTGCTGCGGCCGCAGGTGGTAGATGACGTAGCTGTCCGTGTCCACGCACTCCTCCAGGAGCGAGCGGATCTTCTGGAAGCGCTCCTCGCAGCCGCCCGTGAACACCAGCACGTTGGGCGGCTTCCCGCTGGCGTTCCTCCTCACGCTCTCCTCGTCGGCGGCGGCGGCGGCGGCGGCGTAGTCGTCGGGCAGATCCGGGATGTTCTCCACGGAGGCGAACTTCACCGACAGAATGGTGCTGTTCTCCAGCTCCAGACACTCGTGGCAGCTGGAGAGGTGCAGGTGGTGTCCGTCCATGTGCTGGTGTTCGGACGGGAGCTCCGGCTCCTCCAGATGAAGGCTGCTCTTTCTGGGAAGCTGCGGAGAGTCTCGCGGCTCTGTCGGCTCACTGTGGCGCTTGGCTTCGACGCTGCCGTCCTGCTGCTGTTCGAACAGCTCTTTGAGGGCCGTCTCTCGGAGTAACACGGCTAGGAGACACAAACACAGACACGGCGTTAGCGCGACTCTAGGAATTCACGCACCTGCCACGTTTGTGACTGAAAACTATGAAAATGAAAAAATCTTTATGAGCATCAGTGCGACTGACACCATCGGCATGTGTGTGTTTGCGCTGAGGGGAGATTCAAGGGTTTCTACGTGTTTTTGCAGCGTTGAGTAATGAATCACACACATCTCTCAGCAATCCTTTAGAGAGAGATCGCAATGAACTAAGCTGAGTGACAGCTTTGAATGATTTTAAGGGAGTTTGTAAATGAGATATTGATTTAATACGATTAAATAAACAGGAAGTTATTATGACCTGACTTACATTGTCTATAACACTATTGCCTGATTTTGCGCTAATTTGTCGTCAAAAATAGTCTGAAACAAGTCGCTGCACATCTCCATTCACACACGTGTTTTTAAACGAATCTAGTGAGTCAATGATTCAATTTCCCATTCATAAAGAGAGTGCTTTATTACTGAACGAATCAGCCGTTCGAATGAATCAAATGAATGAATGATTCAGTAATTAAACCAGTGACTTGCTGCCACCTACTGGCAGATTTAGTTTCATTTTTAAAGTATCTTTTTAGTTATTTAAATCATTTAATATTTCTATATTCAAAATGTTATATTTAAACATTAATTATTCTACTTGTTCTTATTCTGTTGTTTTAATTAGAAATTTGAAAAAAAGCTTATAAAATATAATTTAAAAAAAATTGACTTAAAAGATGACATACTCAAGTTAGAAAAATGCCATTACAAATGTAAAAACTCAATTCCCCTGTAAATCAGTTTAAGGAGTCAAATTTCACCTCGTAATGGAAAGGATAATTTTTGATTGGATTTTTTGATTATTGATGAGAAGGTGCTCCTGAAATTTTGAATGTGCTCCTAAATTTTTAAGTTAAGAGCACAAGTACTCCTAAACATAAAAGTAAGCGCAGAGCCCTGTGACGTCACTCACAAACTATCTTTTCAGGGATGAGTCCATTGTCCATATGCAGACGGTCTTCCATAAAAGCCACACCGAGGCGGCTGAAATTCTCCAGGCTGGCTTCAGCGACGGCTCGGTACGGCTGTCCAGGACTGTACGCCAACGGCAGACAGTAATCAGACCAGTTCAGCACCTGAACGACAGACAAACTGTTTGTAATATCTGTAGCAATAGCCAACAATACATTGTATGGGTAAAAATTGATTTTTCTTTTTATGCCAAAAATCATTAGGATATTAAGTAAAGATCATGTTGCATGAAGACATTTTGTACATTTCCTACTATAAATATATCAAAATGTAATTTTTGATAGTAATCTGCATTGCTAAGAACTTCATTTGACCAACTTTAAAGGTGATTTTCTCAATATATATATATATATATATATTTTTTTTTTTGCACCCTCAGATTCCAGATTTTCAAATAGTTGTATCTCAGCCAAATATTGTCCTTTCTTAACAAACCTTTTATCTTATACATCAGCTTTTAGATGTTCCCACCAACAGCTCTAAAGATAAAGCTAACTATATTAGCATCTGACCATGTTATGCAATGTGTTTATGGCTGTGTTGTGTTTAATGAACACTGTGAGATAAGGTGTGTCCCAAATCACACACTTACTATTCTATGCTCTTCTGTAGGATCAGTAGTGCGAGCAGTGCGTTCACACCGAAAATTACAGGTGCATTTTAAAGAGCGGGATGGATTGAAATGTCTAAAGATTCTTAAATCAAGACACATTTACTGGAGAAGCAAAACAACAAAATAAAAAGTATTGTATTCTGAAAAATGAATCGAAATGAAGGAGTTTATGATTAAAACAAGAAAAAAAAAAAAAAAAAAAAAAAATCAACTTCATTCAAAGGAAAAACAAGTTTTCATTCCCCACTGACAGATACTTGTTATTGCTTTAATTTAACTTCTAATCAGTTTCTCAAAAACAAGACTTCACATCTTCATTTTGCATCTCTAGCAAATGTGTATTGATTAAAGGATGTTTAGATATTTGCACTGGAAAACAAGACAAAAACACTGAGGAAAATATTAATTGTTTTGCAGTTTTAATTGTAACTTTAATTATAACTTCATGAATTTAAGGCGAGACACTGCAGGTGAACAGGGTAAAAAAAAATGAACTAATAGTTTTTGCTTTACTTACCCAGTTGATTGATTACATTGATAATTGCAAACAAAAAGTTTTATAAAATGCATTGTTTAATAAAATGTGGGCTAATTTGCATACATTTCTAGTACAAAAATCTGAACACTGGATGAAGTCGGTTAAAAAAAATTTTGGTTTAAAATTTTGACATATTACAGTCCAATATTTTTAAAGAGAGAATGTTGGGTATCTCACTTTTGTCACTCCATAATTCAGAAAAAGAAAATAAATAAATAAATTGTTTTGAACAGATCCCTCTGTAAGGATATAGACAGGAATAAAGTATAAAGAGAAGAAAAAACTCATTTTGAGAAAACGGCCTTAGAAAAAATGTATTGTAATTGAAATCTGTTGACACAAATAGATAAAGTGCTATAAAAGAAACACTTAATATTGTCATTTGGAAGTTTTCTTTCCACTAGTCCAAAAAAACACTATGAAAAACCAAAAAGCCCAAAATCTCAAATTTTACAGGTGCATGAAAAAAACTGTCTCCCTTAACACTTTCTGCTCTGAATCTTAAAATGGGCAAATTAAGACTTTTTAAGACCCACAGAAACCCTGATTTCAAACCTCACACGCTAGATGGTTAAGAACATAGCCAATAGTGTAGAGTACATCATTTGGGACACAAATGGTCTCTTTTCGCCTGCTGTATAGTAGGGAAGCGTGCAGATACACCCTGTTTATCTGTGTGTGTGTGTGTGTGTGTGTGTGTGTGTTGTGTAAACACACTGAGATCTGAGCTTACTTTCTCATTGGTTCTGTGTGGAGACGCTGGAACTTTCGGTCTTGAAGTGGCCTCAATAATGAAGGCGATGCTTTCTAGTCTTCGGCCACAAACCAGCGAAGAGCCCAACAGAGTCCACTTACTGAGGTCGTCACACGCCTACAGATCACAAACACACACTGTCATTCTGAGAAATCACCAGAACAACTTCACTGATTCATTCGCACATGAAGGGGCCACACACACACACACACACACACACATTTTAACAATTTATTTAAATCCACTTAAAAGAAAATAATTTACAGAGACATAAATATTACAGATGCAGTAAGATGCATGTACAAAATCATGGACCAGCAGCATACAACAGATCTTCACAATATTAAGCATATCACCATGTTATGGATATACATAACAACGTCTCCGCATATATGGCGGCTGCCTATGATAGCAGACAAAGCACAATACTTTGCTAACTGTTTTGCCCTCTTTTTTGGCATCCCAAGTTGCTGAAGTCCTCTCACAACCAACCTATGTATGTGTCCTAAGCTGCCAAATATAAAAACAGATAAACAACCCCGATAACCTATCTCCGTAATAATATTTAGGAGTGGCTGGTATTTAATGACTTTGGTCATGAAGGCTTCCTCCATACTAGAGTCAAAAGTGCATGCGACCTCCAGAATGAACACTTCTCTACGCCCCTCATTAACCACAACAACATCTGGTGTATTAGCAGACAAATGCGAAAAGATTCCAGAATTACTGTTAAGACACTGAAACATAGACGTCTTTACACAAGAATGCTTGTATATTCTTACTACAGGTGGCAGATGCTCTGATATGTCCTTCACTATTCTGTCATGACGGGCTGTTCATTCCCTTGTAAACATGGCAGCCATTCAACATATGTGGCAATGTTTCAGTAACCTGCTCTTTAGTGCGATGCAAACAATGAGGAACCTGAGTTGTGGACACACGCGTCTGGTTCATTATCTTTGTGGGGACTCTCCATAGGTGCAATGGTTTGTATACTGTCCACACTGTATTTTCTGTCCCCTTACCCTAACCCTACCCCTAAACCTAACCCTTACAGAAAACCTTCTGCATTTTTACTTTCTCAAAAAATCTCATTCTGTATGATTTATAAGCTTTTGTACCCATGGGGACCTCAAGCCGGTCCCCACAATGTCAAAAATTTCAGGTTTTACTATCCTTGTGGGGACATTTGGTCCCCACAATGTAGCAAAAACAAGTCCACACACACACACACACACACACACACACACACACACACACACACAGACACACACACACACCTGGCGCTTCACCTGCGGCTCGGTGATGTAAATGACTCTGTCTCCGAGCCTGAGGAAGAGCGTGTCCTCCCGCGGGGGTTTGTAGCGCTGCTCGCGGGGCAGATCGACTCTCTCCGGCTTCAGCGCGCAGAACGTGAAGCTGCTCTGGCCGCCGCTCAGCCGGTACAACGCGCTGCGGATCACGGCCGTGTAATATCTCTGGAAGCGCACCCACAGGTAGATGTAGCACAGCGTGATGAGCATCTTTCGGCGCGCGGAGCGACTGCTGTGGAGCCCATGAGTCTCCGGAGTGCGATCACTGACCCGCTGTCATCTCGCTCTTCCCTGTTGTCGAGCTGCAGACTCCGCCTCTTCCCGTTACGCCACCGACGTCAACATAAAAGAAATAAATAAGCACTGTCCTAGCTATTCACACTCTCCGCTTTGAGTCGACTGGATGTCTGTGGACGTTCGTTAGTGTCATTATTCCGTTGTAAATTACGCACACGCAGCTTTTAAAGCACGGCGTTGTCACGTGGTACCCGTTACTTTTCTCAGCGCTGATCATAACGCGCGAATCACAGGCGCTTCGGATTACTGCGTGATGACGCGGACCTGGAAGAAATGTTTTTTTTCTTTCTTCAGTTCCATCATCATACAAAAGCACAAGGCAAATATAGGCAACATTACATATCTCAAACTATGCAAAAAACACAAAATGAACACGAACATATACTAAAAAGAAAGAAATAAAATTTCAGGGCAATTACATAAATTTGAAAAGCTTTAGATTTTGTATTTTTAGAAGCTTTTTATTTCGAGATCTCATATTAGAAACGGTTTCAAAGTATATTTTAAAATCAGTGTTACGAAATGTAATATTTGACGGTTTCTTTTGACTTATTTTTGTGAATATAAAACTTTAAGATAATTAAAAGATTAGTTAACATAAATCTGTTTATCAGAAAAAGATGGGTTTTGGAAGAAGACAGAAAACAGAAAACTCATTTTGCTTAAATTAGCTGTAAGGTAGAAAGCGTTCTTTTGAAAACTATTATCCTAAACAATCAATCCTTTTATTTATTTACTGAATTTTATCATTATTCACGGGTCATAGTTCACTTCTTTCAAACATATGTATTTTTCCCATTCGCTTTGATAAAGATGATTTTTTTGAACAATGTTTAAACTATTTTATATGGACAAAAATCGCGGATTTTCACGAAATTATGATTTTATTTTTGTGTGAACTATTCATTTAAAGAAGCAGCGTGATTTTCACTTTAACTTAAATTAATACAGTATGAGAAAGAAAAGAGGGGTAGAAAATAAACATGAACAGGTATAGGCTTGATTAATTTACCGATTTAAATAAAAGTCACTTCATATGAACCAGTTTTTCCTCACTGTTCGCAATATATCCGCACCATAATATTTGATCTTAAATTACTATTACTGCTCTCTTTTATTTTTTATTTTACTAAATCAAATAGAAAGTACAATCATATAAAATCGTTTGTTTCGTTATTTTGCATGTAAAAAAAAGGTAAACTTCTGCTTTTATTGTATGTTTATAGAAAAAACGAACAGTAGTAGGTCAAACTGTCGATCAGAAGTTCATAGGAACAAAAAAACAAAAAAACAAAAAAAACAAACAAAAAAAAAACGCACAAATGTAAATAAACCTCACGGGAAGCATTTGTTTGCACATTGGTTGTCCAATGTATCAGCTACTTTGTCAGATGAGATCATCTTCTCATCTCATCTCACGTTTTTCATAGAGGTTTTCAGTAACTGTAGTCTGGAGGATTCTGCAGGTTTCTCAGTATAATGCCAAACATTCACTGAAGTTTCCAAAGTTGGTGAAGAGCTGCAAAACTACCTTCAAGTTTACCACAAAAGACTTGCTAGAAGCAAACCAGTACTATGCCTCGAGCTTTGGGCTGTAATGATATTTTTATCCCATAAGAACTGAATTAAAGGTATTCAAAAAAAAAAAAAAAAAAAAAAGGAAAGAACATTAGAAGAGCTAAGAAGTCTGTCGTCTTTGATTCAAATGATCATCTCAATCATTTTGGCATTGATGAGAGCTGTAATCAGAGCCCAAAAAAACGGAGCAGCGCTAACATCAAATATGTGACCCTGCAGCACAAAACCAGCCGTAAGTATCACGGGTGTATCTGTAGCAATAGCCAACAATACACTGTATGGGTCAAAATAATTTTTTTCCTAAAAATCTTTAGGATATTAAGTAAAGATCATGTTCCATGAAGATATTTTGTAAATTTCCTATCGTAAATATCAAAACTTAATTTCTGATTACTAAGGACTTCATTTGGACAACTTTAAAGGTGATTTTCTCAATATTTAGATTTGTTTGCACCCTCAAACAGTTGTATCTCAGCCAAATATTGTCCTATCCTAACAAACCATACAGCAATGGAAAGATTATTTATTCAATTTATAAACTGACCCTTATGACTGGTTTTGTGGTCACATTTTGTCCATTTCTAATTATTGGTATAAACTCATCCCTGTCAAAGTCTATGGTGGTGACGGTGCTGTTCTGATGCTTCTGTACTATTTCTATTCTCCGCTGTGGCTTCATGTGCAGTGTTTTGGTGTGGTTCCACCTGTACAGTATGACTAACCTCCTCTGCCTCTGTTCAGTGATTCATTTCCCATGATCCCTGTGATCTGTGCATTAGGACACAAACCCCGAGAGCTGAGCTGCTGCCGGCTGAAGAATCAGACTCTGAGCTGTGGACAATGTGTGTGGATTGTCATTGGTCGTAGCAGGAAAACCCTTGACTCGCACGAACGGAAGAAACGAGAGAAGACCAGGTACAAGTTAAGCAACTTTGTTTTTTTATAATCATACATAAGACCGCTTGAATATAGTACAAAGGGTTTGTCCATTACTGCCCCTCAGTGACACTTTAATTTACACAGAAAGTCCTGATCTTACAACCTGTGGATAAAGATCCCAAATATCCGTCTGTCGTTCTGTTTACATCATCATCATCATCATCATCACATGTCCTGGAACCAAACGAGGAGTGAGAATGCGAACCGGACGGGAAGCCGAGGGGAAAGTCGGACCAGGGAGAGAGAGATTTCAAATCATAACGTGTAACCTGAAACGCTAGCAGGAGTTTGTGAGCGCTGCTGATGTTTGTCACACACACACACACACACACACACACTCTTACACACACACACACGCACCGCTGCCACAGCCGACTTCTGCTTTCAAATGGACCCATTTATTGAAGCGTGTGCCGTAAGAACACAACTAAACGGAAAATTAGTTCCTGTACTACGTATACTACGTCAGCGCTGGAGTATACGAACATGTGAAACGCCGCCCGATGCCGTTCTGATTGGAGACACACATCCACACACGATACCCTGTCTAGAAGATTAAAGTATGAAGATCTACTCTCCGTCCCGTTTCAACCCTAGAGTTTTGCATTTGTACTAGCGTCGTCGTCGTCATCGTCTTCGTCAACTACTTTGGCCTGGAAGCACTGATACCCATTGACTACCATAGAGAACTTCCACTGCATGTTACCAAGTTGACGTAAATGTACTCAAAATACCATTAGGAAAAAAGTAGTGAGTTCTAAACTTCCTTTATTAAAAAAATATAAATATGTACATAAATTCTATTTCAGCTATTAAAATGGGGTCACAAAGTAAACACCTGAAGCCTGTTTCATGGACTCCCTCCGTATGCCGTGACCACAGGAACCCTAAAGAACCGTGCGTCCGCTCGCAACCGCCACGACCGCACGCGCGCACGGACGGACGGAGGGAGAGAGCGAGGGCGGCCCGCCCGCCCGCCTCCCTCCCGGTCTCCGCCGGATTGCTTTAGTTGCGAGAGAGAGAGAGAGAGGATCTCCGACTGTCCAGCTGCTCTGGGACCAGCCGAGCAGCTCGCGGCGTCCGCGTCCACCGTCCCGTGACAGAGCGAAATCAACAGAAAACCACCGACGGGAAACGCTCGCGGCTCGTGCCGCCGCCACCGGCGTCTGCTAAGAGGAAATGAAGAGAAAGAAAAACAGAGCGACAGAATTTCGTAAGCCATGGCGTCCAGGATCGGGCTCTCTGTAATGTGCCGCCACATCAAACATCGTCACTTCCAGTTCTGACAGTCGTTTACTGACACGACAGGACACACACACACACACCTTTGCTTCAAAGTGCAGAACTGCTACATTATTGGTTACAGACATCTATGTTCTATAAAAAAACGCCTTTGGTACAATAAATTATCAAAAGGGAGAAACGAAAGTGGTGTAAAATTCACAGCATAATCGTGAAGCCAAATCAAAGAAGCGAAAGGGCCAACGGAAAACACGCACATGCCGAGCACAACAGAAGAGCAACGGGAAGGGACGCGGCCGCCGCCCACGTCGGTCCTGTGACATCGAGAGGGACGCCCCGCGGTGGTGAAGAAAGGCCTCGAATCGCCGTTCCGTCCTGGCGCGTCGTGAATGAAGGGCGTTCGCACGTCGAAAATACATGAAAGCTTTTGTCGCTCCGAGAAGAAGAAGAAGAAGAAGAAGAAGAAACGTCCGGCTCGTCTTCGTTCGGTCCGTAACGGTAAGGCCATGTTTAAAGAAGCGCTGCCCGCGGCCGCCCGTCGCAGGGGTCTCATTGCACTCTGGGAAAGCTCTGCTCGAAGCACACGATTGCACGACATGAAGAGGGAAAGGGCAGGCGGGCGGGCGGGCGCTCAGGCTCCGGCGCGATCGCTGAGACCATCTGAGGATCGGAGAACAGAAGCAAAGGTCAGAGGAGAGGACGGCCTCGCGTCAAGCGTCCGCGGGCGGCTCTCCCGTCCCGTCCCGTCCCGTCCCCCGTCCCGTCCCGGCGGCTCCGCTCCGATCCCGCGCTCTCGGCCTAGGCTGGTCAGGAGCTGGCCACCGAGCTCTGCTGCACGCACACGCCCGCCATGGGCGACTCCTCGCGCTCCATGCCCGGCCGCAGGCCCATGTGAGTCTCGGCCATGTAGTGGCCCGGCCCAGAGTTCGAGGGGTGACCCGGCACGCCCGTCTCCTGCCGCGGGTTGGAGAAGGCACCCAGTCCCAAAGTCATGCTGCCGTTGTGGCCGAAGCCCAGGCCGTGCGGCAGCGGGCGGCTCTGGTAGGCGTAGTGATGGTTCCCCGTGGACGACGAGGACGTGGACGAGGACGACGCGGAGGAAGACAGCGAGGTCATGGACAGGTGGCCGTGCGTCACCTCCATTGAGTCCTGCGTGGAGGCGCTGTGAGAGGGCGAGTAGAGGCGGGGCCGGGGCCGGGCGGGGCCCTGGCCGTGCTGCGGCGGGTGGTGGTGGTGGTGGTGATGATGGTGGTGGTGGTGGGACGACGACGACGACGACGCGTGGGGGTGCAGAGCCTTGGGCTGGTGCGGCGGCACGTGGAAGGTGGTCTCTTGGACGGGGTGAGTCTCTCCGGACGCCTGCTGAAGTCCGTCTCCTCCCACCCAACCCAGCGCCGGCGCGAACGCCTGTCTCGCCTGAGGAAGAGCACAGACAGATGTGAACGTCCCGCACGTCACAAAGCCAAAGCACATTCTCACAGTCAAACCCTCCGTTAGTACTGAATGACTGTAAACACATAGGAGGCCTGATGCACGACAGTAGTCGTAGACCTCGACAGGAGAAGACAGTCGTCTAATGCAGTGGTTCTCAATCCTGGTCCTGGGGGCCCCCTGCTCTGCACATTTTGCGTGTCTCCCTTATTTAACACACCTGACTGAGATCATCAGCTCATTAGTTCAGTTCATGGATCTCTCTCCTAATGAGTTGATGATCTCAATCAGGTGTGTGAAATAAGGGAGACACGCAAAATGTGCAGAGCTGGGGGCCCCCAGGACCAGGATTGAGAACCACTGGTCTAACGCATCCAACACTTAATTTGGACATCTACAGTAGTGACCAAGGAGCTCTCGTTGAGCATGAGATGATGAATTTCACAGTAGCAGGTTCTTCCTCAGAAGAAACCGGTGTTTCCCATTAATTCTCTAGACTACAGTAGTCAACATTTGAAGTGGATCAAAACCTTTCATCAAAGTTGTCCTAAAACCAAAACAATACCTATTCTTGTCTTAGGACAACTCTGATGAACTTTTCTGATCCACTTCAAATGTTGACTACTGAATGGCGGCCCAACAGTTTCATAATGAAACCGTGATATGGATCAGTGCGCTTATCCAATTGCAAAAGTGGCCTATAGAACCTGCTGCGCACTGTGTTCGAGCCAACAGACTGAACAGATTCCAGTGTTTTCAGCGTCTTAGAGTAAATGCAGCAAATGTGTTTAACAGGCATTTAGTAAACAAAACATGTGCCAAATTGCGCTTGCTTTTTTTTTCATATTTGAATAATTTGAGGACATTTATGAAGACAGCATTTCTCTGAATTTACAGTGAGACACAAACTGCAATTTTCCACCAAAATAAAAGCCTGAAGGGTCAAAAAATTAAGATGCAAGTATTGTAATTTTTCTATAACAATCACTAATATATTTATTTTCTTAAAGCACTGTTGTTTTACATAACATTACTGTCTTATGGATAATAATAATAATGACTCATAACGGTAACGATATATTTCACAATATAGTTATTTACATGTAAAGAGTTCATTTGCAAAAACAGATAACTCAATCATGTTTTTTCATCGTGCATTCCAATCAATCTCAAACTGCAGCTGGGTTATTTTGATAAAGTAAAAACAAACAAAAAAATATAGCTAATTAACACAATAAAACATGATTTTTGAACATTTTAAAAAAACGGAGTTATCTGTTTTTGCAAATAAACTCTTCATATGCAGTTACTCTAAAAATCGACAAAAAACTGCTTTATATAATAAACTCAAATACTTCCGAAATGAAAAGTACTTCACCTTGTTTGATTTTTCTTTCTCTTTTATTTAATAAATGTTGGTGCAATTAAACTTTAAATAAAATGTTTCTGAATTATTTTTCATTTTCATAGTAAATTCTTACTTCCTAAATTATTTCCTTTTAATTTGTTCATTTAATTTAATTTAATTTAATTTAATTTGTTCCCTGGTGCAGTTTTGCCATGTCTACTTGTTATACTGCATTTTTAAAGGGGTTTGTTTTGCTCTTTTTGGGATAACTGGCAACCAAATATATATTGCCATACCGGCCAATTATGATGTTAAATAGTACCAAAAACAGCAGACACTATCACAACTAAAAATAGATTTTTTTTGGTCCATTTTAAAGTTCGATGATACTTTTTATTCAGTTCAGTTTGGTGACTAAAAATGGGGTTGCTATCAGATTCAACTTTAACCAGATTTAACTATGAAATATACACACTTTTCTAGTGGGACCAAGGTTAACCTGCCATAGTCTCAGAAAACCCTGTGGGAAACACCGCTGGACCTCATAAACACGACTTCCTGATGTAAACCCGTGCACATACCGACTCTAGAAGCTGTAACGTGTCATTTTGGCTCATTTATGTGTTCGTGTTTGTGTATGTGGGTGCGGCCGGTACCTGCGGGCAGAGGTTGTGACAGTCCATGCCCACCGCGGCACTGAAATGTCCTCCGCTGTGCCGGTGCTGATGGGTCGGGTCGGAGCGGGCGCGACCGCTGGTGCTCGTTCCAGACGATCCTCCTGCAAAACACAGAGCGTTTAGCGTCGGTGACGGCACAACTCGCGATCTCAGATCAGCGCGTGAGCACCGTCGTCGTCCTCTCTGACCTGAGCTGGAAGAGGTGCTGGACGTGGTTCCGGACGACTGCGACTGCTCCAGCGCCGGGCTCGTGGACACGCTGCTGCTGGTGTTGGTGCCCTCGTCCGCCGTCTTCTTGAAGAAGCTGTGCTGCAGCGCGTAATACGGCTGGATGCGGGTCTTGGGGTCGTAGTCCAGCATCCGCAGGATCAGGTCTTTGAACTTCAGGTAGTCTGCGACGGCGTGGCCCGACTCGCCGGCTCTCCGCCCGCCGGGGCCGCCCGCCTCCACGCCCAAAATACTGTGAAGCTTCCGGGAGCCTGCGGGTTTATACTGCGCGCGGGAGAGACGAGAACGGTCAGTATCGCTGAATCACATCCGAAATGCAAGTCAACGTAAAGAAAGAATCGTACCCTTTTGCCATCTTTGGTCTTCTTCACACACCACGTGCTGTCAGACATCTTCTCAAAGAACTTCCTGGCTTTAGGTGCCTGCTCCAGAATATGATTGGGAGGGACGCCCAACACCTCCACGATTTTATTCATTTGGTCGACCTGCCGACAACAAAACATTCGTCGCGAACGATAAGAAAACAACTACAGGAGAAAAAGCGTAAGGATGTGTTTATACTGGTGGTTCAGATTTTAACCTTAGCTGACAAAATTTTCAACGATGCAAAACAAAAAGACGTTTCTGTGTAGATCGGGCCAGTTTAATTTCTACCTACAGGTGTAATGTTTGGTTTCTGCCAATTTACCATTTTTACAAATATACAGAGCTGGACAGTAATTGATTACATGTAATGAGGATTATGTAATCAGATTAAAAAAATTGAGTACTTGTAATTAGAGTAAGTTACATTTTCAAATACAGACCACAGCTACTTTTATGATTGATTACATGATTACATTATTCACACAATAGCAATAAATGAATAATCATTTATTGATTCTCTCCAATTCCTCTTTTTTATCTTTTAAATTTTCCTTTCTAAAACAGTCTACCGCTTACGTCGAGTTTTGTGGACATTCACACATAGATCAGTCATTAGTCCAGTGGCGACAGCATTTGATCAATGGATTAAAAAATCATTTCAGATTTAAAGTGTTTCAACACTGCATCAACTACTGACGATTATCACTCAGCAGGTTATTTAACCATGTGTTATTGAAAGGGTTTTGTCTTTCAAACTCAATAAAATGCAGAAATTCTCATTATTTCTTGTTTGCAGACATTCTCAAACCTTTTGTTCACCCAATATATTTACTTTAAAGGCTGCTCAATCAGCAGTTCTGTAAAAGACAATTTCTCCCTTTGCATTGAACTTTGAGTTTCGCAACCTTCCAGATGTTGTTTATGCTCAAACAGCAACACTAAAGTTATAAAAGTGAAATCATAATCAATGACCTCTTAAAGTAGATTTTAAAATAATTATTTTAACAATTAAGTATCACATTCGTTCATGGTTCTTTGACATTGGTTAATGGTCATATGGTTTGCAGGTAAATATAAAATATTTAATCGTTTTTAGTAAGTGTATACATAAGTGTTTACATTTTTATGATTTAATTATTTGTTGGCCTTTCATTAAACTCACAAACCCCCTGCAGTTCCTTTAGGAACCCCAGTTTGGGAAACTTTGATGTAATTTCATGTTTAATGCACTTCATGTTGTTAAGGAATATATTTTCTCACTCTTTTTTTTTTTTTTTTGGTACAAGATTATCCTGTTCAAATCAATGTGATAAACGAGTTAGTTAGTCAAAAGTAATCTAAAAGTAGTCTGTATGTGTAATGTAATGGATTACGTTACTGACAAAAATTTGTCATGTAATTTGGAATCTGTAACAGATTACAATTTGTAAGTAATCTACCTAGATCTGCAAAAATGTGACCGAGGACCACAAAACCAGTCATAAGGGTACATTTTTTTATACATCATCTGAGAACTGAATAAATAATACAGTTCGTTAATAATAATAATAATAATAATAATAATAATAATAATAATAATAATAATATTTGGCTAAGATACAACTATTTGAAAATCCGGATTCTCAAAACATTGAGAAAATCAAGCAACGCAATGCATATTTAAGCTTTGATATATTTACAGTAGGAAATTTACTAAATATCTTCATGGAACATGATCTTTACCCAATATCCTAATGATTTTTGACGTAAAATAAAAATCGATAATTTTAACGCATACAATGTATTTTTGGCTTTTGCTGCAAATATACCCGTGATACTTGTTTTGTGCTCCAGGGTCACATATAGACCTGTAACTAGGCATGATTAGAAAGCAAAGGCTGCGGAGCCGGACGTGGGTCGCCCGTCGAGCGCCCGGACCGGAGCAGGATGGGTTCAGATCAGAACTCACCTCATTAGCGCCACTGAACAGAGGCTCTCCGGTGTGCATCTCCACCAGGATGCAGCCCAGAGACCACATGTCGATAGCCAGATCGTACGGCATTCCCAGCAGCACCTCGGGCGAGCGGTAGAAACGGCTCTGGATGTACTGGTATATCTGAGGACACATGCGACCGTGTTAGCGAATGAGGTTCAAAGCGGAACTGACAAACTCTACAGAATAACAGAACGTGTTCAACAGATGACGGACAGACGGCGACGGCTCTGTCTCACCCGCTGTCCCAGTTGACAGGAGCTTCCGAAATCCACGATCTTGATGGCGGATCTCTTGGGGTTGCAGAGCAGGATGTTCTCGGGTTTGAGGTCACAGTGGATGATGCTCAGCTCAGGCGTGGCCAGGAAGAGCAGCGCGGTGCACAGCTGCTGAGCGAACTTGCGCGTCAGGTTCAGAGACACGCCGCGGAAATTCGTGTTCCTCAGCAGGTCGTACAGGTTATAGGACAACATCTCGAAGACCAGACACAAGTGGTTCCGGAACATGAAATGACGTTTCAGATGAACTAGAGGAGAAAGAAAAACACCGTGACGATGAGTGTAACGCCTGACAGACGACACGGAAACGAACGTCTTATAAGCTAGAGAGCACCATAAGACACAGAACACGCTGTCCGAATCAGACGGTGACTTTTTGACCTTGTTCCCATAAATTCCCTATGGGTAAAATTTCCAAAATCCACCTGATCTGCTGCGACAGTCACACCATCAACAATAAATTCCTCTACAGCCATATATAAAGACAATATAAGTCAACTTTTGGCCAATTTCCAAATCTGTCTGCTTTTCCATGCTTACGCACCTGATTTACTTCTGAAACTCAATATTTCTGCTAATAATATTGTTTCTGTCTGGTAATTATGTTATTACTCATTTTTAAATCCCTTTGGATGGAAGAGTTTGCTGAATGATTCAATGAACATGTCATGAACACACCAGCCACTAGAACTTACACTGACTAGGTCCAGTTCACACTAGCGTGTTTTTGTTTTGAAACGGCGTTTTAAAATGAAAACGATCCTAGTCTACACTGGAAATGATCTCCGCCTACACTACACAACCGAAAACGCATGTCACATGACCATTCATGCAGGCACAACCATAGATATGTATAGATAGATGCTTTATTATTTAGATGTTGTATGCGTCTACATGCTTGGCGTGGTCGAATGGGGAATCTACCTATACATATCTATGGGTACAACAATGAGCATGATGTTATCGTTTACACGGTCATCAACGATACACAGAACGAATGTGCACAGCCACGCCACCATTTTCAAAAGCCTCCGTTTTGGTCCATTTACACTGAAACGCAACCCTGGAGTTTTCAAACTAAAACCGGGTCTGCAAATCTGTAAACGATAGACGTAACCATAGCAAAAGTCATGCGTTTTAAAACGAAAACGCACTAGTCTAAACGTAGCCTTATAAACCATGTGTTGGACTGATAACAGATACAACAGCAGTGTCTGCTTCCTCATGAATACTAAATCAATACCTCAGCCAACAACAACAACAAAAATACAGAAGCCAGTTTTATCCCTTTCAAAACATAGAAACACTGACAGTCCCAAAACAACTCACCACGATGTAAGAAAAATTACAAGTACGTGGCTACAATAATTTTGATAAAATGTTATTAACTGCACCCTGCTTGCATGACTCACATGACCGAACTCTAACCCATCTTTTATCTGGTCGGACTGGTCAAAAGAAAATAAGAAAAGTTCAGGCAAGTATTGTAATGAAATGACGTAAACGTCCTGCACGTATTCTGTGGCTCAAATGATTTTAGACCATACGTAACTGGCACTTCGACTGTGCATTTGGAAGAGTTTCATTTCCTGAAATGACATTCATATGGATTTACAATAAAGACCTCACTGAAAGGACTCTTCAGTGGTTTTGTGTAAAAACATTCTCTGAGGTACAGAAAGACTGCAAGACTTCTTCAGCACCTGTTCTCCACACAACCCTGACCTTCAATACCACTCTACAGACAGACAGGAGTCTGTTTGTCCTGCAACAGCAACCCTGGAGACAACACGAGACCCTGGTCTATATTTTTACACACCAACACCTATATTTTTTGACCAACACACCGTCTGTCCTAAACATAGCGTTTCATTCCCTAAACACTGTTCCATAGCATTCATCCGGACACCACAAACGACAACATGATAAAGATATTTCACAGAATGTGTCCTCATGCTCACACATACTTTACATTAAAGGAGTAGTTCACTTCCAAAACTAAAATGTACAGATAATGTACTCAGCCCCTTGTCATCCAAGATGTGTGTGTCTTTCTTTCTTCAGTCGTTAATAAATTATGTTTCTTGGGGAAAACATTTCAGGATTTTTCTCCATATAGTGTATTTCTATGGTGTCCACGAGTTTGAACTCCCAAAATGTAGTTTAAATGCAGCTTCAAAGGCTCTAAATGATGCCAGTTGAGGAAGAAGGGTTGTATCTTTAGTGAAACGATTGGTCATTTCTTAAAAAAATTACATTTATATACTTTTTAACCTTAAATGCATAGCTCTGCGATGTTCAACACAGTTAGGAAAACTCCCATCTCATTTTCTTCTCCAACTTCAAAATCATCCTACATCGCTGCAGAAGTGCCGACCCAGTGTTTACAAAGTGAACGTGCAAAGAAGATCAAACACCCTTAACAAAAAAAAAATGGTAAAACAGCGATGTAGGGCGATTTTGAAGTTGGAGGAGAAAATGAGATGTCTTTACGACTGAAGAAAGACAGACATGAACAACTTGGATGACAGCGGGATGAGTACGTTATCTGTACATTTTTGTTCTGGAAGTGAATTTCTCGTCTAAACCAACGCTTGGGCAAAATAATCTGTAATATTCGAGAGCAGAAGAAATCTAGAATATTATCATTATCATTGCTTTGAAATCGTCGTGATCTTTTCTCTGACCACAGGATCTTTGAATACAGGCTGTAATAGAGTCACACATTACCGATGTAGTACTTCATCTCGGTGTCGTGTTTGTTCATGAGCTCCAGCAGTCGGACTTCAATCTGGGCCTGATTCAGAAAAGCCTTCTTATTCTTGATGATCTTGATGGCGACCCACTCCTGCTCCACGCGGTCATACGCCTTCACCACCTGCCCGCGGAGGGAGGCGAACACACGCATCAAACGCTGCTCCCGCGCAACGAAAAACACCTTTACTAGCGAATCTGAGAGACACTGACCTGACCGAACGAGCCTTTGCCTATTAAAGAATCGATCTCATATCTGTCCATCCATTTCTCGCCATTTTTAACGATGTAGTCAAAGTTGTCATCGTCATAACCGTCGTTGTAAATCTTCCTCTCCTTCTTGTTACTGGAGTCCTCGCCCTGACCCTGTTGGTGACGACGCTTCTTTTTTGCATAGTAAACCTGCAAACAAACGGAAAAGTCTGAGATGAACAATGTAATAATAATAATAATAATAACAACAATAACAACAACAACAACACCAACACTAATAATGCTACTAGGTAATTCCATGTAAAATTCAACCTTACCATGAAAAAAAGTTTTTACCAAAGGTTTTTACTAAAGTGACAGCACAGATGTCAACATTTGGTGGTTCAAATATGCCTGTGAGGTCTTTCTTAAAATTTTAATTTAATTTTTAGTGCAAGATTTTCCATAGTCTGGTAAGATATTTTCAGGCTTGTCACATCCATAACAGTACACATTCCTCAAAAACAGACACATCAAAATTAAAATTATGTTTCGTGAAGAGCCACCGCGTCTCTACTTGTTGGGTATTATTGCATCTGGTTTGTGCATTTTCATTTGCAGAAATCCTACAAAGTATGTCGTCTCTCGCAAACAGTGTCCTTTTTTGTCACATCCATAACGCATGATTATTTCCCTTTTTTAACATAGAACTCTATCAACAAGGGTTTATATTACAATATAAACAGATGGTTTGGTATATTGGTAACACATACGTTCTCTAAGCAGTTATGTCACATCCATAACGCTGGATTTGCCCTACTACAAATAAACTACTATTGAAACTTTAAAGAATAAATCACATTTTATTAGTGCTGTCAAACGATTAATCCCATTTTGTTTACATAATATTTGTTTGTATACGGTGTATATTTATTGTGTATATATAAATACACACACATACAGTATATATTTAGGAAACATTTACATGTATTTCTCTGTATATATTTATATTTGTAAAGTTGATATTATATATAAATATTTTTAATATATAAACATAACATATTTGTCTTAATTACACATGCATGTGTGTACATTTATATATACATAAATATACACAGTACACTATATAAAACATATATTATGTAAACAAAAACTTATTCTGGATGCGATTAATTGTGATTAATCGTTTGACAGCACTAATTTTTATTCATTTTAACATTAAACTTCTTTATTTGTTTGCCAAAATAATGAAAGGAATTGTTCATTAGATTAAAAGATGATGTCTTCGACTGGCAGAAATGTTAAAATACACAACAGAATTTCATAGGGGCCCTATTATTGTCAACAAGTTGGTTATTAGGTTGGTTTTATGAATTGATAGACATCCGTTTTTACCTATAAAAAAATAATCAAAACATTCTAATTAAAATAAAATGGGACTTCAGAAGGAAATAAAAAAATTTAACTTGGGACAAGAGCAAAATACATTTCATATGGTACAAGTGATGCATTTGTGACCCTGGACCACAAAACCAGTCATAGGGGTCATTTTTTGGAAATGGTGATTTATACATACAAGCTTTCCATCGATGCGTGGTTTGTCAGGATAGGACAATATACAGCTATTTGAAAATCTGAAATCTGAGGTTGCAAAAAAAAAAAAAAAAAATCTAAGAATTAAGAAAATGGCCTTTAAAGTTGTCCAAATGAAGTTTTTAGCAATGCATATTAATAATCAAAAATTAAGGTTTGATATATTTACGGTAGGAAATGTATAAAATATCTTCATTGAATGTGATCTTAATATCCTAATGATTTTTGGCATAAAAGAAAAATGGATAATTTTGACCCATACAGTGTATTGTTGGCTAATGCTACAAATATACCTGTGATACTTAAGACTGGTTTTGTGCTCCAGGGTCACCTTTATTCATGCAACAAGGATGACAAAAATCATTAGTTTGAATCAGGTTCAACATGAGTTCACAAACGCACCTCATTGATGTGTTTGTATGTTTTGATCAGTTCGATGGAGAGTTTTCTTAAGGGCGCAGTCGCTGGATCCCGGAAACACTGAGGCATCCGCCTCTGAAGCATCACCATATCAGCAGTTACCTGTAACGCAAACACACGACAGCGATCATGAGCACGAGCGTGAGCTCGTACAGACGCTCGGGCGCCTACTATAACCGCGCGTACCTGCGGGGCCTGCGAGTTGTACGGCAGCGCAGCGGCTGATTGGTCAGCGGCGCTCTGCGGGTGACCATCACTGAACGGCGGGTGAGAATGGGGCGTCTGCGCATCCATCTGCACACCAGCCGAATGGAAAGAAAACGAGGGGGCCAGCCGAACAGAGGAGGGTTTGCATGCTGAGGTCTCTCCTCCTGTTACACACACACACACACACAGAGACAGGTGACCACCTCTTCCAATGTAGAAATGTCTAATGCTTTTACTTGACATGAATGACAGTCTCTTTTCCCGTCATTGTTTGAAAGTGCGGCAGTGAGCGCCCCGGTGAAACGCAAGCCAAAAGCCCTGATCGGGTTACAGAAGATCCGAAAAAGCTCGGCCCGAAATGGCAGATCATGCTTTTGTCACAAGACGACACCGGACACGTGTTCCAGTCCTTCAGAACGATGGATTCAAACACACACACATGCAGGTCTAATCAGAGCTGATCGAGAGTGTGTGTGTGTGTGTGTGTGTGTGTTTATGACTCAGCATCAGCATCTCAAACACACACACACACACACACACAGAGAACTGTGTCACATTGTAAACCCAGAAACAGCACACAAACAAGGTCTTTCGGTTTGAAATCAGACGAACGCAATGACAGACCTGTAGCGTGAGCGAACGAATGATTTCACACTACAGACGTCTAGACGACAGCTGAGGACTTCAGCAGCAAATAACAGCACAATAAAGACTAGATGTGAGCGTTTGTGATGGATGTGATGTTTGGAAATGTGACGGTCTGCAGCGAGCGGGAATTCTGCAGATCATTAAGTCGTCATTTATCAGCGTCTCTCACCAGCAAACACAATGCAGCACATTCACACTGGTAACCAGCGCTCTCAAGCCCAGCAACAGTGCCTCATTACCATAGCCTACCACCAGGAAGATGGCGCGCCATTGGCCGGACGGCTAAAGCGGCAGCCAATCGGGAAAGGGTATGCAAATAACCCACTTTTGTTGCTAGGGCAAAGCTGCGAGGCTCCATCCAATAGGAAAACGGGTAAGAGGCATGAAATTGAATTGCACTTTGACACATTTCCCAGCACAGTTTAACACAGTATTTGCTGACAGAAAAGCTCTCGGGTGAGGAACCCGGAATCAGTTCGTGCAAGAGAGAGAGAGAGAGAGACAGAGAGAGAGAGAGAGAGAGGGGACCCGCGGCAGCCCACCCCGGAGACGGACGCTGCCACGGGACCCTGGCCTATATTTTTAAACATTTATAGTCGAGCGGCACGCCGTCTGCCCTAAATAGAGCGCTCGGCTCCTCTCTCCGAACGCTGCCGTGGCCTGACGGGAGGCTACAGACAAGCACCTAAAGAGGGTTGGTTGCACAGAACTCTGAGTAAACGTTGCACACACTGGGTTACAAAAATCAGGGCTCACCTGTATGCATCGTCTTCTGACAAATCTCATATCATTGTGACAGGGGAGTCCATCTGCAAACCACAGCCCACTGCAAGAACAGCACAGACGTGTGAGAGACCACATACTGTACATGTGTGCGTGTGTGTGTGTGAGACACGAAGTACCTGAAGCGACTCGCGAGTGGTTTCCAGGTGAGAACAGCCCTGATGTCTCAGCAGGGTCTTGCCGTTGTTTGAGATGGTTTGAGAGTTGATCTTCAACTTGCACAACCATTGGTGAAGATCTGTGATGAGATCAGTCCTCAGTTTAGCACAGGTTATCAACGCACACAAACACACATGAGATCACAATCACGGCGCGTTTGTTTCTCAACACAATAACACAAACAGCGGACAGAAGCATGATGAAGAAGAGCTCGTCGTCGTCATCATCATCATCATCATCATCGGCAGCAGCTCGGACTCTAGTCAAGGTTGTTCGTCCGCTACCAACCAGCGGCTCCCGCAACTTTTTCCACGAATGCCAGTTTGACGCCGCAAATCAGTTTCGCGCACATGACGAGAATCAAAGCTGTCAAAACACTGCTAGCCTAGCGTTAGCCAGCTAGCGGCACCGGAGCCGCGCAACAATGAGGCGAACGAAGCCGCACGGACAGAGTGACAGTTCCGTCACAGGTCGTGATGTCGAGCGCTAAACGAACGGATCCTCTGTGAAACGCTCGCGCTGAGCTGTCGACACCGAGGCTAGCTGGACGTTAGCAGCGCGGGCCTGTACGCGGAGCGAAGCCTGAACGAGGCGAGCGACGAAACGGCCCCGTTAGCGCGCGGCGCCTCCGAAAAGGCGCAAAACGCGCCGGATCGAGCCTCGATTCGGACGGGCCGAGCGAATACGAGCCTCCGGTGCGCGGCGCTCGAGATCGCTGAGGGCAGCTAACCCGTTAGCCGCGGCGGCGCTAGCCGTCATCACTCACCGTGTCGCGCGCGCCTCTTTCTGACGAGAGGAACGAAAATCCTCCGGGAGAACGAGCGATAATTCCTCAGGAATCCCTTTCCAAAGTATGTCCGATGCGAAGCCTCGTAGAGAAAAGAACAGCGCCTCTCGGTGAGCGTCGGCGCGCTCCGCAGCGCAGCAGTCCCGCCGTCCGTCCGTCAGTCACTCATCCTGCGCGCGCGCCGCCGCCGCCGCTTCCCCTGGACAAAATGGCGCGAGAGCGCGCGCGCTCTGCAAACCCGCGCGCAGCACTCGCTCACGCACGAAAGTCGCCGCGCGGCGCTGCTCCTCGTCGATGCGAGGCGCGGATCGGTGATCGGTCGATCTCTCGATCGCTATCGAGCGCCGCGGAGAGCGCGCATCCGTCGTTTGAAGGAAGAAAAAAGTCAGGAACAAAATGGAAGCCGAGCGAGAACGTTTCCATGACGACTGTCCGTCACACGGCCAAGTTCCCGGATGACCTCATGACGCAGGAACCCTGCTCGGGTTGTCATGGAAACTGCCAATCAAGTGTACGTTTCGTAGGGCGTAGCGAAAGCGACCGAACGTGCGCGACAAGACGACGAAAACAAACGAACGAATCGTGCGGATACTTACAATGAACAGCCCGTAAACGCGCTGCAGAGGAGCATTTCTTAAGTTCTAACGTGTGTTTGACTTCTTCAGGACCAACGGTGGTTAAACGCTGTAACACACGCTTCTTTAAGACCTTAAGAAAGTAACGTTACTTACGTAAATGTGGAGTTTTAAAGCATTTAAATGTCGTGAACATTTCATTTCAAAGGAATGTCCATAAAACTTCTCAAGTTCTTTGCTATATATGATAATTAACCCCTTAAGTGTCATTTTATTTGCTTTTAATACACTTTAATTTGAGATTTATTCTGTATTTTAAAGGGAAATGGGTGTATGTACATATAGGCCTCGTTTATTTGCAAAAACAGATAAAACTCAGTTTTTAAACATTTTCAAAAATCATGTTTTTTATTCTGCATATCAGTCAAACTGCAGTTGGGTTGTCAATAATAACAGAAAAAAAAAATACACCTAACACAATAAAAACATGATTTTTGAAACATCTTAAAAACAAACAGTTATCTGTTTTTGCAAATAAACTCTTATATATGTGTGTATATATAGAATAGGGCTGTCAGTCCATTAAAATGTTCAATTTAATGAATCCCATGACGTTTTAATTCATTAATTAAGCTCATTGTAGTAGTTGCTCTCAATAAACACTTCAGAATGATTTCATAAGATCTTCTGTTTTTGTTTTGTTTTTTGTTTTCAATAATGATCGAGCGGTTAAAGAATGTAAGAACGCTCCTGATGATCATGTAGAAACTTAAAATATGAGCTTGAGAAAGTATTTACATAAAGTAGATTTCTGAAATTTGCTCCAAGCTTTGCGGTATTTAAAATGTTTTCATTTTAAAGAAACGTCCTAAAACGCTTCAAGTTATTTGCAATATATTTTAATATATATATATTATTTATACACACACATTTATTTAATTAGTATTATTTATTTTGTGAATTTATTAGTTTGTAATTAATTTGTAACTTTAACTTGTAAAGAAATACTATAATATATATAAATAACATAATATCTATACATTTATATAGTATAATTATATATATATATATAAATGAGTATTATTTATTTTGTATATTATTTTTGTAAAGTATTACTTTTTAAAGAGCTTTAACTCAATTTTAACTGAATTCTTAATTCCTATCCAGTTATTTAATCAGTACTATAACATGGATAGTTCTGATCCTCGATTCTGATTGGTCTGAACCCGCTACAAACACACACCTGTGTTTACATCTGTGTGCTGTTTCAATCACAACCGTTTCTGAGGAACTACATTGTCTGGCGGAGGAATACTGTTTTTATTAATATTATGACACTTTATTTGTTCTGTTCTATTTTGTGAAACTTTACTACGTATATGAAATAACTATTTTATAAAAGCAATAAGCCCCGTGAAGCCGTGTTTTACAGTGAATTTATTGGCGCTAACAACGCCCTTTAGCTGTTATAAATTCACTGTAAACCTTCACGAAGCTTATTGCCTTATTTTTATCTTGAAAATTAATTTATTTGATTAGTTTATCTATTATGTATATAAATAAAAGAGGTCAAATATAAAAAACGTTTAATAAAGGTAAAAAAAAAAACCGCGCGGAGCAGCCACGCCCCCTCCGGATGACGTCAGCGATCATATGACGGCGACGCGGAAGCGAGTGCGCAGGGAAGATGAGCGTTTCGCTGGATATCAGGCTGAAACGAGCGAATAAAGTGTATCATGAGGGGGTAAGAGCAGTTTCTGCAGATTGTGTGGCTGTAGATCGGTGAGCAGGATGTGAGTTCGCTGTTGTTTCAGGAGCGGGTGAGCGGAGTGCTGGTGATCAGCAGTAAAGACGCGCTGCAGCATCAGGGAGTTTGTCTCGGTATGGAGGGACTCGTCAACCTGCAGCTCAGCTCCAAAAGCGTCGGCGTCTTCGAGGCCTTCTACAACTCTGTCAAGGCGAGACACACACTCACACACACTGGGAACCTTGTGCACATTTTACGCTGCAAAACTGGCACTGAAGTGTTTTCACATTTCGCCATCATTTACTTCCAAACCTGTCCGAGTCTGAACATAAATAAAGATACTTTAAAGAATGTTGGGACCCAAACAACTGCTGGTGCCCTTTAACTTTCATAGGAGGGATGACAACACTGCGGAAGTCAGTGGCTCTTCAAAATACACTACTAGTCAAAATGACTTTTAAAGTTTTTCATTATTTTTTAAGAAGTCTCTTCTGCTCACAAAGTCTATTCATTGAATGAACCTGAAAAAAATCAACATAATAATAATCAGAAATGTTTGTTGAGCAGCAAATCAGCATATTAGAATGATTTCTGAAGGATCATGTGACACTGAAGACTGGAGTAATGATGCTGAAAATTCAGCTGCGCGTCACAGAAATAAATGACATTTTAACAGATATTCACATAGAAAACAGCTGTTATAAATGGTAAAAATATTTGACAATTTTTACCGTTTTGTACTTTGGATCAAATAGCAGAAGATGAGCAGAAGAGACTTCTTTAAAAAACATTAAAAATCTAACTGTTCAGAAACTGTTGACTGAAACATCTGTGTTTGGAACAACGAATCAGGAGAGTAACTGATGTCAGAGCGATCATTTATTATTTATTTCCTCAGACTTTCTGTTGAGGTTTTCTGAAGGTCTGTATGTGTTTCGTGATGTCGTCTCGTCTGTTCTTCAGCCCATTCAGCTGGTGTCCAGCAACATGGAGGTGGTGAAACCCGGAAAGATCCCCGCAGGAAGAACCGAGATCCCGTTCGAGTTCCCGCTGCAGGCCAAAGGCAACAAAGTCCTGTACGAGACGTACCACGGCGTGTTCGTCAACATACAGGTGAGCGAGCTTCTCTCCGGCCGGGTCGCCGGCGTAACGGGCGCTCGTGTGACGATTGCGTTGTGTTTCAGTACACGCTCCGCTGCGACATGAGACGCCCGCTGCTCGCCAAAGACCTCAGCAAGACCTGCGAGTTCATGGTGCACTGCCAGGTGAGAGCAGAAACACACGTGCACAGTAGACGATGATTCACCTGATCCTAACTCCGAACGCGTTTCCAGCCGCAGAAATCGAAGCTGCAGCCGAATCCGGTGGACTTCACCATCACTCCAGAGACGCTGCAGAACGTCAGAGAGGTACGGAGATCTCGCTCTCGTCTCGTCCGCTCTCGCCGCGGGCTCTCACGCCTGTGTCTCTGTGTTCCAGAGGAGCTCGTTACCCAGATTCCTGATCAGGGGTCACCTGGACGCCACCAGCTGCGCCGTCACGCGACCTCTGACCGGAGAGCTGCTGGTGGAGAGTTCAGAGGTCGCCATCAAGAGCATCGAGCTGCAGCTGGTTCGGGTGGAGACCTGCGGTGAGACTCACACACACACGCAAGCGTGTTTATGACGGCGCAGACGTGACGCGTGTTCTGTGAATCTGTGCTCAGGCTGCGCGGAGGGATACGCCCGAGACGCCACCGAGATCCAGAACATCCAGATCGCCGAAGGAGACGTGTGCCGCGGCCTCTCCATCCCCATCTACATGGTGTTTCCTCGTCTCTTCACCTGCCCCACGCTGGAGACCACCAACTTTAAAGTCGGTAAGGATCCTGCTGGCGTTCAGAGCCGGATCTGTGTTTATTTCAGTACACAAATCATTTTGCCATTTTTCTTTCTGCCCCGCTAGAATTCGAGGTGAACGTCGTGATTGTTCTTCATGACGATCATTTGATAACGGAGAACTTCCCGCTGAAGCTGGTCCGAGTTTGACGAGCGGCATCTGAAGCTTTGGATTCGTTCAAGGAATCGTTTGTTTTTTTTTCTTGTCATGAATGAGAGTTGCCTTTTTCACCACAGTACTTTACATTTAAAGACTCTTTTGACCACGAGTGAATATTTACATGCGTTTCTGTAATATAAAAGCATTTATTAAACTCATCTGCTCACATGTCAGATATTAAACTGATTTCTGTCTGATTTTACTTGTAGACGATCATCTAATGCAGTGATTCCCAAACTTTTTTTGTCAGCTGAACCACTTTGAGCTCAAATAGACTTAACATTGATCATTTAACACCACATTCACATGTTCTGTGATGACGGTTAATGGTCAAGAAAGCATTTTGATTGTCATTTTTGTCTGTTGTCCTGTCCGTCATCATGTGTGAATGTCTTGATCCCAGCGATTACTCAAGTTTTTTTTTTTCCCCCAACATTATTTATTTCAGCTAATTTATTGTTTAAGCACTGATCCCATTACAATCTGTTTATTTTTGGTGTATGCATGAACTAAGGGTTCGTACAAAGTGCTTAAAGTACTTGAATTTGACTTTTAAGGCCTGAAAAACCCTCAAAAATAGCAAGGTTCCTTAAGAGGTATTGAAAGTGCTTGAATTATTGAAAGACAATGTATCTATAAAGGGTTTCATTTGTTTCTAGAATGTGTTTTGACTAAATGATGTAGCCTCAGCTCTTTTCAGCACTGCTTTAAAAACATTACAATGCTCACGATCACTTTCTTAAACTCAATAATAGACTCATACAATCAGACAAACCAGTAGCAGTACTGACAGTGTCGTTGTAAACAGACTGAAGACGAGAAAAGTGAAGGAACAGACAAAGCGATTCAATTGAGGGAGTCATTTACGCTGGAACCGGTCCGATTGACTCGAACACGTGATTTTGATCATTCAGTTCAAGCGATTCACTAGCAAAAACCAGATCAAAAGAGCCTTTTGTTTTCGAATTTCGACATCGCTTGTAATGTTTTTAAAAAACACATAAGTAATGAATGAAACAGAATTTTTTGAATCTCCGAATCAGTTAAACCATTGCATCGTAAACGATTCACCGTTTCAAAGCGGTCCAATTGGATCGCGTATCGTGAATCATTTGATTCAGACCGAAACTGCTCATGTCGCTGCCAATAATGTAGCCACTACTAAATTGTCCCGAGCAGCAATTTTGATCTGCCTTTATTTGCCCACCAATGCCAAAATCAAACCTACACCGTTATTTTAAAACGTATGCGATTTATTTTAATGTATACAACACCTGTTGCTGCCAGAATAATGGTTCTTTTTATTTTTGCCATTTTGTTTTATTAGTATATTTTTTCTATTGACCTTTTTTGGAACGTGAAAGACAAGCCCTTGTTTAATAAGTGAGATCTCAGTTTAAAGTTAAAAAAAAAAGTAGTGCTTGAAAGTGCCTTTAAAGTCCTGCAATTTCATTTGACAGTATCTGTAGGAATCCTGATTTTACTGGTTCTGTCGATTACACTTCATTACCAGAGGACGGTTTTCATGTTAAAACATTACAGTAAAGGCTGGAATAAACTACACAAGTTGCGTAGCAATCATTCTGACCACAACAAACTCACTGCTGTCACGTGTTCTACAATCAGCTCAAAATATGGAGCACATGGATGGAATCATCACCATCCTTTAATCACAACAGCATGTTCTATGAAGTCTGGCAGATTGACCTCTCCAGACTGTAAATCAGAGCAAAAACCTGGGTAAAAATTGTGTAGTGTATTCCAGCCTTACATTTATTATAATACATGATCATTAAATATATTAATGTATTATAATAAAAATGTTTTAGTTTTATGATTTCATTGATCTTTAGTTTTTCTCCAGTCTGAACATCTCTGATCTGCAGAAACACAATGTTTATGTAGCACCGCTAGCGTCTAAAACACATCACCAAGAGAAACTTACTTGTTAAATGTTTTAATAAAGTAAAATATCAAGGTAAAATGACAAGCAAAGATAAAAGTAGATGAGTAAAAACAGTTCACGTGCATGAACTTTATTACAGGAATGAAAAACACAGATGTGCCCCGAAAGTAAACATGAGCGATTGGTCCGTAGAGTTTCCCCAAACCGAAACAAACGTTATACTGTGAGTGTGTGATTACATGAGCTCAGCGAGGAGACTGACGTCTGATACGTGCAGATGAACATACGGCTGGTCCAGTGGATCAGTTGAAGGCGGCGGCGGGCGCGTGGCTCTTGCGCTGTCTGCCGGGCAGCATGGGAAAGTCCTCCGGTAAGAGCGCGTGCTCCCGACAGGTGGGACAGGTGCTCTGCTCCTTCAGCCACGACTTGATGCACTGAAACACAAACAGAGTCAGTCGGCGTACATCAGACAGCTGACGGACGCTCAGACGTGACGAGAACAAACGTCCTGACCTCTCTGTGGAAGCTGTGGCGGCACTCGAGGACACACACTTCCTCTGGACTCATGTCCTCGTGACAGATGATGCACGGATCCTCCATGTTCAGCTGACGACACACACGTGTTCACACGTTCAGTGAGGTTACAGTTACACGAGCTCGGTGAGTTTAAGCGTGTGTGTGATTCTTACCGCCAGCGCCGTGTTGCGATGTTTCTCCGACGTGTTTCTCTTCCACGCGTGTGTGAGCGGCGGCGTCCCGGTCGCTCTGACAGCATCAGACGGAGTCGTCGTGTGACCCGGAGCGTCTCCACCTGTGATGTTCATCCGCTCCTGCAACAGGGAACCACATGGTCACTCCACAGCGCACACACACACACTCTCGCAAAACTGGGTGTGAGAGAGACAGTTACGTACACGCGCGTTCTCCTGATGGTCCAGGATGAGCTGAGCCACTCGGTTGATGACCTCATCGTAGGTCAGCGCGTTGAGAGCGCCTCCGCTGGACGAGCGAACTTCCTGGATGAACCTATTCAGCACCAGTCTACACAAACACACCAGCGTCATTTATTCATGTTTCTGAAAGTCTCTTCTGCTCAACAAACCTGCTTTTATTTCATCAAAAATACAGTAAAATTGTGAAATATTATAAGAATGTAAAACAGCTGTTTTCTATGTGAATATCTGTTAAAATGTAATTTATTCCTGTGATTTCAAAGCTGAATTTTCAGCATCATTACTCCAGTCTTCAGTGTCACATGATCCTTCAGAAATCATTCTAATATGCTGATTTGCTGCTCAACAAACATTTATGATCATTAGCAATGTTGAAAACAGTTTGGACTGAGTAAAATATATATATTTTTATTGACCAAGGCTGGATTAAATTGATCAAAAGTGACAGTAAAGACATTTATAACAGCACAAAAGATTTCTATTTGAAATAAATGCTGTTCTTTTGAACTTTCTATTGATCTGTGAATCCTGAAAAATAAAATGCATGACAGTTTCCACAAAAACATTGTGCAGCACAACTGTTTTCATCATTGATAATAATCGGAAATGTTTGTTGAGCAGCAAATCAGCATATTACAGGTTCATACAAATACTGTAAAATTAAATTCCAGGACATTGAAGGACTTTAAGCACTACTTTTTTGATTTTCAAGGACTTCAATCTGAGATCTCACTTACTGAACAATGTCTTATCTTTCAAATTCTAAAAAAAGATAAACACAAATAAAAATGGACATGCACATCTAAAGCATCACTTCTAAAGTTTTAGAAATTATTCCACACTTTTACTATAGTAAAACCACTAACTTTTCTTAAGGGATTTCTATTTGTATAAACTTTGCACTTTCTTCTTCGTTTTGTTTTTATAACTGTACTGCCTTAATGGTTTAATGTTTTCTAACATTTAAAATCAGAAAGAAGATTCACAAAAACACTCAGAAATCCTGATCTGAAACCAACGATTCCCCACGTGCGCTCACAATCTGAATCAAACGATTCATGATCCACACACTGAAGTCCAGATCTGAATAATCACCCACGGACCGTCATTTCAGATCACGACTCGGAACACGAATCACAAATCATTTGACTTCGATCAGAACTTTGCGTATTGCGAATCATTTTATTAAGATCGGGACTTCAAATTGTGTATTGCGAATCATTCATTTTGCAATATGATTCACAAATCTGTTCTGATCTAAATACGCTCCGAAGTCCTGATCTGAATCAAATGATTCGTGATACATGATTTGATGTCCCGAACCAAATGATTTGTCATACGTGATCAGATTGAAGAGCTTCGAAACAGTTCAGTTTTGCCATCACTACGTGCTTTTCAAAATCATTACAAGCGATGTCAAAATTCAAAAATTAATGTGTCATTTAATTCAGTTTGGTTTTTCACTTGTAACGAATGATCAAAGTCACAAATCTGAATCAATTAGAGCACGGCTCCAGCGTAAATGACTCAATTGAATCAGTTTGTCTGTTGCTCTTTTCGCGTCTTCAGTCTGTTTACACGACACTGTCAGCACTGATACTGGATTAGCTCACTAGTTTTATGACATTAACTGAAATAAGTGAAAAAGTATGATGTTTTTGAATTGGATGAACTTGTGAAAATGTGTGTACTTAAACACTTAAAAAAACAAACAAAAACAAAACACTTATTATTTCAAACACCTCTTCAGGTATAAGGCTATTTTCAAGGGTTTTCCAGATCTTACATTTCAAAAAGTCAAATTTAAATACTTTCAAGCACATCAAAGCAGAAGTCCACTTCCAAAACAAAGATTCACATATAATGTACTCACCTCCTTGTCATCCAAGATGTTCATGTCTGTCTTTCAACAGTTGTAAAAAAATTATGATTTGTTTTTTGGAGGAAAACATTTCAGGATTTTTCTCCATATAATGGACTGATATGGTGCCCCGAGTTTGAACTTCCAAAATGCAGTTTAAATGCAGCTTCAAACAATCACAAATGTGGTTGTAAACGATCCCAGCCGAGGAAGAAGGGTCTTATCTAGTGAAACCATCGGTTATTTAAAAAAAAAAAAAAAAACAAAACAAAAAACAAACACAATTTAAATACTTTTTAATGTCAAACGCTCGTCTTGTCTTTCTCTCCCTGAACTCTGTGTATTCTGGCTCAAGACAGTTAGTGTATGTCGAAAAACTCCAATCGTATTTTCTCCCTCAACTTCAAAAATCATTTCAAAATCATCCTACATCGCTGCAGAAGAACAGACACAGTGTTTGCAAAGAAGATCAAACACCCTTAACAAAAAAGGTAAAACAGTGATATAGAACGATTTTGAAGTTGAGGGGGAACATGAGATGGGAGTTTTTCAACATACACTAACTGACATGAACCAGAACAAAAAAAGTATATAAATTGTATTATTTTTGTTAAAGGGGTCATTGGATGTTGTTGTCAGTGTATGTACAAATCTACCCTATAATGATAAAAATCCATGCAGTGGTTTTTAATTAATCTGTAAAAATAATATCCCCTTTTTCAAATTGAGCCGTTCTCAGATGCCTGTCGTTGTGGCGTCACACAATAGTTGATTGACAAGAGCGTTTTTCCTCAGATCAGCTGTAACAGTCCGCCCTCTTTGTTTCGATGCCGGAGCAGGGATGTAAGTTAGACAAGAATATCTCCGATTGAGCGATTGAGGTGTTGTGTTGCTGGATGTAATAATGAACATAGTGGTCGTCATTTACTCCCGACATCTGAGCCGCTGAAGATGCAGTGGATTACGTTTGTTTGTGAAGGGAATATACTTTAATCGAAGTATATTATAGACTTTTCATTAAGACCCTAAAGAATCATATCAACTTGTGGAAAATGGACATCTGATGACCCCTTTAAAATAACCTATTGTTTTGTTAGATAAGACCCTTCTTCCTCAGCTGGGATCATTTACAACCGCATTTGTGATCGTCTGAAGCTGCATTTACACTGCATTTTGAAAGTTAAAAATCGGGGCACCATATCAGTCCATTATATGGAGAAAAACCCTGAAATGTTTTCCTCAAAAAACTATTTCTTTATGAACAAAGAAAGACATGAACATCTTGGATGACAAGGGGGTGAGTACATTATTTGTAAATTGTTGTTCTGGAAGTGAACTTCTCCTTTAAACACCTTGATTAGAATGATTTCTGAAGGATCATGTGACACTGAAGACTGGAGTAATGATGCTGAAAATTCAGCTGCGCATCACAGAAATAAATGACATTTTAACACATTCACTTAGAAGACAGTGGTTTTAAATCATAATAATGTCACTGTTTTTACTCATGAACGACGTTGACTGCTGGTCTGTGTGTGTATTTTGTGTGTGTGTGTGTGTGTGTGTGTGTGTGTGTGTGTGTGTGTGTGTGTGTGTGTGTACTTGTTTTTGCTACATTGTGGGGACCAAATGGCCCTCACAAGGATAGTAAAACCTGAAATTTTTGACATTGTTAAAAAATGATTAAAAATAGTAAATGATGTTTATCTGAAAGTGTAACGATGCAAACATGTTTTCTGTGAGGGCTAGGTTTAGGGTTAGGGTTGGGTTAGGGGATAGACAATATTGTTTTGTCAGCATAAAAACTATAGAAGTCTATGGAAAGTCCCCACAATTCACAAAAACAAACGTGTGTGTGTGTGTGTGTGTGTGCACCTGTTGTAATGAGGGAACATCATGTGCAGTCGCTCCAGGATCCTGTCGTACACAGTAAGGTGCTGTGGTGCTGAAGGCCGATGGCTCACAGGCTCTTCAGGAAGTCTGTCTGTGGGCTGCGGTGTGCCGCGTCCTGTGGGCGTGGCAGTGCGGGTGGGAGGAAGTGACCTGTGCGGACCGTAGAAGTGAGAGGTGGGTGGCTGAGGAACCGGAGGAGGAAGTATGGCCTGTGGGACACACACACACACCAATCAGATGACATGTCATGACCCTTGACCATTCTGTGAGCTCAGAGTGAGCTACAGCTCTCACCGGTAGAGCGGGTACTGTGGGGACGCTGGGAACACAGATATCAGGCAGTGAACACAATCTGGTGCCCTTCTTCACCTGATCCATCTGAGCCTCAAACTCCATCTGAAAGAAAGCACCGCACAATCAAGAGCTTGGATTGTGTCTCAATACCCAGTGCTGCACTACAGTGTGTGAACCCTAACTGCAGTCATCAAAACTCTAACTAAGGCAGTGATGCATTGTAGTTTATATACATTTAGGGGCAGCGCTTAGAAGCGGAGACAATGCACCTGGGTAACGACCTTAAAGCATGCAAATGAAGTATTCAGGTGTAGCAAACTGCCCCATTTCACCAGCTCTAATCCAATCAGCAGAACTACTGAAACACTGGAGCAGAGACGCCAAGAGCCGTTACAGACCAAAGCTGAGAGTGTCAGCAATCACTTACAATAAGACAACAGGAAATGACCAGGAAGCTCTTTTGTAGAACTTTGCTTGAAAAAAAAAAAAATCATTTGCCAGATGTCATATTTACCTTAAAGGAGAAGTCCACTTCCAAAACAAAGATTTACAGATAATGTACTCACCACCTTGTCATCCAAGATGTTCATGTCTTTCTTTCTTCAGTCGTAAAAAAAATTATGTTTTTGGAGAAAAACATTTCAGGATTTTTCTCCATATAATGGACTGATATGGTGCCTTGAGTTTGAACTTCCAAAATGCAGTTTAAATGCAGCTTCAAACGATCACAAATGCGGTTGTAAACATGCCCAGCCGAGGAAGAAGGGTCTTATCTAGCGAAACGTTCCGTTATTTACATTAAAATAATACAATTTATATACTTTTTAATGTCAAACGCTCGTCTTGTCTTTCTCTCCCTGAACTCTGTGTATTCTGGTTCAAGACAGTTAGTGTATGTTGAAAAACTCCAATCGTATTTTCTCCCTCGACTTCAAAAATCATTTCAGAATCATCCTACATCACTGCAGAAGAACAGACACAGTGTTTGCAAAGAAGATCAAACACCCTCAACAAAAAAGGTAAAACAGTGATATAGAACGATTTTGAAGTTGAGGGAGAACATGAGATGGGAGTTTTTCAACATACACTAACTGACATGAACTGGAACAAAAAAAGTATATAAATTGTATTATTTTTATTAAAACCGATGGTTTCGCTAGATAAGACCCTTCTTCCTCAGCTGGGATCGTTTACAACCGCATTTGTGATTGTTTGAAGCTGCATTTAAGCTGCATTTTGGAAGTTCAAACTAGGGCTGGGCGATATGGCTGAAAACTGTATCACGATATCAGCGTTTCATATCGTTCGATATCGATAATTATTGATATTTTTTATGACCCATTTAAAATAAGGACCAGGAGAAAAATATATTACATTTAAACATTTTTATTTTAAACTTAACCTTCCTCTGATCATAATCCCCTCAGTTATTAAGACAGAAATGTCAACAACCATGGAAAACTCAAATAATTAAAATGTAAACATAAGTCTAAAGTCACAATGAACACTTAATTATCTCTTAACATTTAAGGTGCAAAATGAAAGAAAATGTAAGAAATGCTTATTAAAGTGTAATAAAATGGTGCAAAGTGTTAAATATAAACAGAGAAATACGCCACTGCCTCCGTTATATCTTTGTCCCGTTCAGATTCTTTGTCATAAGGCACTGATGCAGAGTACCTCTCCGTGGTGGTCTGCTGCTTGTGCGGTGTTGCAGCTACAGATGTTGTTGGTTGAATACGGATCAGGGATCGAAATTAACTTTTTTTACTTGGTAGCACTGGTGCTCCCAACTTCAAATAGTTAGGAGCAAGAACAAAAAAAAAAATAGGAGCACTAAATGAATATTAAGGTTGCATTAAATACAACTACACAACCTATAGCCTACAGCCTAGACGTGTTATGTAGTCTAATTTGCGCACATTGGGGAGTCGCTCTCTAACGTGGGGTATTAAAATTGCTTTTGAATGCGCGCGCGCGTTTTCTTTCGGTTTCGTTTTAACGATGGCGCGAAACTCGGCGGTGCTGAGCGTCCATTCTACAATACAAGACATTAATTTAACAAAACAGTTTGAAAGTGGGGGAGTTTTGAAAATTGTGTCCCCAGTGGAAATTACGCCCTTGCGTGAGTGAAACTCTGGAGCTGAGTTCTCATGTGATGTGAATGTGCCGCGTTGTACAGTTTATTGAGACGGAGGCGCCAGAATTGCGTCTGACAGAATGTGCGCTGTAGCACGAAATATAGTATATTTCTACAAAAGCAGATTGTGGAGACATTTTAATTGTCCACGGTCAAAAATCGTCATATCACACACCCCTAATTTCAATGTAGTTTACAAATCTGGAACGGAGGTTGGTTGAGAGAGAGAGAAACGGCCGGTTCCGAGTTTGAGCGGAGCAGTGTCAGTGACAGGGAGTGATCGACGGCTAATGTCTAAAATCTGCGTTAAAGTTAAGAATGTACAGATCGAGTTTCATTAGTTGTGTAATGTTGGAGAAAACGGCGAAACTGTCACTGTATCAGCTCACAGCGGTCTGGGCAGTAGTTCGGCTAGCGAAAGTTTTGTAAAGAAATTAAAACAAGTCGCACCACAATTTCTGGCACTCGCACAAATGCTTCCAAATATATTTTGAGGTCGCGCAGAATAAATTTTGGGAGCATATGCGAACAAAACGGTCGCAATTTCGAGCCCTGCGGCTGTGCTCCAAAGGGTGAGCGCGGCTAATGCGGTACATCAAGTTCGTGGTATCACCAGTCTTGGCGGGGACGACGGTGTTGCATAATTTGCAGACGACATTGTAATATCCAAAAAACTGCCATACTGGCGAGCTGACTTTTCCTCGTTTTGTTTGTTTGTTTTTTTTGTTTGTTTGTTTTTT